>NC_056734.1:948781223-949003723 GCF_019279795.1 Protopterus annectens | reverse complement strand
CACACATTTACCTTACCCACACCCTGACCCTAACGTCTGTCCCTATCGTACACTTACCTTAACATGCCGGTGTTCTCAGCGTCGGGATTCTCGAATTTCGGTCTTCTCCGTTGTCGATCTTTTGGTGTCTGTGTTCTCATCGTCAGCATTTAGAAATTTCGGCGTTTTCAGGTAGACCCGCATTGTGACATGTAACCTGCCATGAACACTGTCTAACCTATCCAAAAAGCCAGCCATGTTCCTTGGATTTTGAATTGCTGTAAGCCAGAGATAAGAAAAAGAATGAAACAATGGTAAAAAAGAGCCAAAAAGATACAATCTGAAAATATGTTTTAGGAGAACACAGCCAAGCAACTGATGTAATTTCTGAACTTTGAAGCTGTGTGTATGATAGTGGGCATAATAAGCTGACTGTGGTACTAACAGTTATCTGTGTATTTTAATATCCAGAAAAAAGAAGGTGTTTATACATGAGTATGAGACATATGTGCTCCCACAAGACTTCTAAAAAACATACACTGAAGCTGAAGACTGGGAAGGTTAGTGGTGAATAACCTACCATTACATAGACTACCAGGTGGTGAACTAATATTCAATATCATGCAGCCTTTGCAATATTTTTTGAAACTGTGAGATCAGGCAGTCACGGGGTAATGAACATTTTACTGAGTGGTTACACCAAGCTCTGCTTCCAAAGCCTGTTCATGGCAAATTCCCTAGATGGATGATCTTACTTTACAGCTGTTTAAGAAGTGTGAAAATCCTCTAAGTAAACAAACAATTCCTTTCCTTGATTATGGAAAAAAAATGTCCCTTATAAATTTCCTTGTGGACATTGGCACTTGTGGACACTTGTTTAAAAAGTGACTTATCTAGTGGTTTGTTGTGTTTTAGTTAGAAGTGTTATGAATTCTATAGTATGGTTGCCTTTGGAATGAGTTATAAACGTGTACCTACCTATTTTAGTTCAAGGCTGTGTACCTGAGTATGCATGTGCTCAACTGATATGAATCTTATGTTTGTGCTTTAAAGAGGGTATCCATGGTGTGGTAGGAACTCTTAACGTCACCTCTGTTGGATGAGCCAGAGCATGTGTACAAATGTGGCCTAGTTTCTCAACAGCATTAATGATGAATTTGTAGTATTTTGTTTATGAATGAAGAGTGATTGCGGTGCTCTAATGCTGCTATTTTTGTAATGTTGAGTAAATCATAAAATATCCATTTAAGAGCAGTATCTGTGCCACCATAATGCTAAGCAGTGTATCCCTGTAGGTGGGATGTGTAGATGGTGACTGAATATTTTTTTGCAAGGCTGATGCTTCTATTGACACACAATTTTGGTTACATCATTTTCAGCTTAGAATGCTGTTATATCCTGTCATGGGCAGTAAATATATGTGGTGATGGTATGTGACCGTGAATAAGGTTTTCCATCTGATTATAGGAGAGTATTTGGTGGACACTAAGGCAAAACAGTAGGTACTCAGTATAAAAGTGACTTGATCATTAGAAAGCAGAGACAGACACAATCTACATGGAAGTTTGCATGTCAGAGTAGTTCTGCAGCATCACATATGAGTTATATATGTAATTTTGGGTGTACCAGTTCCTTTTATATAAATCAAATACAGAAATCATACAGCATCCATATAGACAGTTGCATTTGTCCTCCTTTTCAGTGGGTCACACTTAGTGACTTTCCTATTAGGGACCCTGCTGGAGTACTTGAGTGACTGTGCCGAAAGGGGGCATCATCTTAAAAAGACAAAAACAATCACTAACTCCATCCATTAAAGGCCTTTAATTTTGGGGACAATACTAACTTGATATTTTGTATACACAGTGAGGGGCAGTTGTTTTGTAGTATTCCTCTTATGTGCACTTATATCCAGAAAGTACATGTTGTTTGAGATTGGCTGCATCCATTGAATACAAAGTGGTGAGATTTTCTTAACCCGGTATGTTGTCCTGCTATTGAAGTGGTATGGACTAAGAGAGGCCTACTGATGGCAAGAAGGACAGTATCAAAGTACAGATTAAAGTGCATTACAGTTTGGGAATCGACCTACAGGAATATTATTGGTTTTAAGATTCTAAGGTTTTTCAATTTGCATTTTATTTGCTTATTTTGCATTTTTCTTCTCTGCCCATATGTAGAGTTATCACACTCGTTTTTTTCCCTGGAGACAATATTGAACTTCACCAACACAGCAATATGTCATGGTATTGATAAGTAAGTCCAGAGAAGCAGTATAAATTGTGAAGAGTTAATCTACAACAGCTGTATTTATAGATCTTAAATAGATATTCCTTTGCATTAATCATAAATTGATCATCTTTAACTATGTTTGTTCTGCTTTTGAGACAGTTTCCTTAAATGGATAGAAACCTACCTAACAAACAAGATTCTATCATGCAGCTAGTTTTCCACAATAGGACATCTCATATCAGGTGTTCATCAAGGATCAGTACCAGGACTTATTCTGTTCTCACTCTTTATAAATGAATTTTCTAGCACTCCCTGTCCTCATCAGTTATGTTAAATGTTAATAACATCATTATTCTGAGATTTCCCTACTCTGAATGTAATAGAGAAGGAAATAAGATGATTTTAATGTGTTCTGGAAATGAGCTTAACCTCGCCTCTGACATGAACAGGTCATGCTGGAGAGATAAATACATCTCCTAGAGACTGCCACTTCTCTGGAACAAGCTTCCAATTAACGTGAGACAGAGCCACTCCCTGACAGTCTTCAAAAGCAACCTGGATCAATGGATGGGTGACTAGAAATTCACTCCTTGAGTGGTACCTATGTCCCTCCTGGACAGAGGAAGTCATTATTAGCTACCATAGACCCTTACCTCTGTGAATTTCACTCACCTAACCATTGACAAGTTTGGGAACTTGGGATAAATATGGCTAGACTTGTAAGGGCTCTAGGGCTGTTAGCCTAGAAGCCTTATATGAAACTATGAACCTATGACCTAACTGTATGCTTACAATTAGCACAAATACAATGGTATAAATTATTTTTGGTATCACAAAAAAAAAATTTGAAGGCTACTTGACTACTTTTAGCGAACTGACTCTGTGCATACCCATATTGAAAATAAAAAATAAAAAAAATCTTAGAATACAAATATTCTGGACTGTGGTTAAGCCCTTACATTCTCCTTCAAACAGCATGTTTTGCTAATGGTTGATATGGGAATGACAACTGAAGATCTGTTGTATGGTTTCCAGGCACCTTATGCTATATTCCAGAGGATTGTTTGAAAGTAATATTCTTATGCCTAAACTGGAATATGACTTGGCTATAACAGCTCTCAATTGATAAAAAACACCATTAACAAAATTGTATATTCTCAACAGTTGCATCAGACAACGAGCATCACTACATTATTCTACAAAAGCAAACTGGATGAATGTTACTCTCCATGCAACCTTTCTTCATTCTCCCTATTTTTCAATCTTTTACATAGTAGCCATTGTGCAAGACTGGGAAACAAACTGAGCATCAGTAACTCTCCCTGTAAATTGAGAAATAATGAAAAAAAGTGAAAGCTTAACTTTTCAAAGGCCCCAGATTGAAAAAGCAAGAGTAGAAAAATCTTCAGTAACAGATTTTTGTGTGGCATAAAAGATGACAGTGTGAGAAAGAGTTTGCTTTGTGACAGCGATTTAACTTTGAATAAGGCCATTGCAATTTGTCAGATATACAAGCTCACAGAAAAGTAGACAGATATGGTTATAAATGAGAATAGCAGTACTAGAGACAGTGATAAAGCTCATGTTGATAGTATGCAGCACATTGTTAAAAGAAACAGGCCCAAACACATGGCAGCAACTGTAACCCCTTAAGTACTCACTGGTAAACCCCAGAACTTTTTAGTAAATTCCAGAAGTCACACAGTCTCAGTGAAGCATAAGAATGAGTAAGCAAATTCAAAGCATGAGCCCCAACCTAGTTTCATTGCCAACTGTTGTAATCCTGATGCAAGTCATGAATCTAAAAGTTAAAAGTGTTCAGCTTTTTGTCAGCAATGCCACAAATGCAATAAATGGAATCATTTCAAAAGATTTTGTAAATCAAAAGGCCCACATTCTTTTATTAAATGGGAACATTTTAAAAAGTGAGTTGATCAATTAGAAACCTGCAACCCTACTCTTTATGTTGATGGTGTGTCAGTGCTTCATGAAATGGTCAATGCAGTAGATTTAAGGGCAAAGAGTGAAGCATTTTATTCTGTTTGGCTAAATGGCAAACCCACAGCGCTCAAAGTTGATACAGGCTCCAAGTGCAATGTTATATCAGCAGAAACATTTGTGAGAGTGTGTAAAGGTGAAAGCCTTAATTTGGCAAGGTGTGCAAAGCTTGTTGCTTATGAAGGTGAAGAAATTCAAACCAAAGATTCAGTAGTGCTTTCATGTTACTCCGCTGGAAGAAGCTACAACTTGTTATTTTATGTGGTCAAGAGGCACGTCCAGTCATTATTAGGGCTCAAAGACAGTTTGAAAATGGGAGCGCTTTCATTTAATAAGGAAGTCTACAAGTTAGCTTAAAAGACCACTACTCTAATTTTGCCCAGCACATTTTTTTCTACCTATGCTGATCTTTTTGAAAACAAATTAGGCAAACCTCCAGTTGTGTACTCCATGAAGTTAGACCCAGAGGTCATTCCAGTTATTAGGCCAGTACATAAAGTTCCAATAGCCATGCAGGACAGGGTTAAAGCCAAGTTAGACAAAATGGTGTGACAAGGTGTAATTTGTCCAGTAGGATCTCCAACTGAATGGGCATCTTCCTTGGTAGTAGCTCATAAAAAAAGCTCAGATGACATCAGAATATGTATTGATCCACAGGATTTGAACAAAGCGCTAAAAAAGCCTTGTCATCCAATGCACACACTCAAAGAAATCACAGACTCGGTTCTAAATGCCACTATTTTTTTCTGTCTTTGATGCAAAGAGTTTATTTTGACAAATTCAGCTTGACAAAAAAATCATCATTGCTTACTACATTTAGTACTCCATTTGGCAGGTAGAGATTTTTGACAATGCCATTTTGGGATAAATTCTGCAAGTGAAGTCTTTCAACGTGCAATGGAGCAAATTTTTTCCTGGGTATCCTTGTGCTGTTATAGTAGACGACATGCTAATAGGAGTTCATGATGAAGCTAAGCATGACGGAAACCTCAGAAAAGTTTTAAAAAGGGCATGTTAAGTGAATCTCAAGCTCAATCCACACAAATGCAAATTTAGACTACAAGAAGTTACTTATGTTGGCCACTTATTTACAAGTATAGGCTTGCAAACTTCAAAACAAACAGCCATTCTTCAGATGCCAGCTCCAGACAATGTTCAAGCCCTGCAATGTTTTCTTGAAATGGTCAACTACCTCGGCAAGTTCATTACAGATTTGAGCCAACTTTCAGCACGACTTAGATAGCTGGCATATAAAGATGGATCCTGGTCCTGGTTAGAGCAATACCAAAGAGCACTTGCTGTCCTAAAATAGATAATTGCTAATCCACCAACTCTCAGATACTATGATGACAAACCAGTTACACTTTCCTATGATGCTTCAAAATTTGGTCTTGGCACAGTCATTCTGCAAGATGATCAACCTGTTGCCTATGCATCGAGAACTCTTACCCAAACTGAAATGCAGTGTGCCCAGATCGAGAAAGAGCTTTTGGCAACTGTCTTTGCATGTTCAAAGTTCCACAATTATGTTTATGGTAGACGTATCCAGATCAAAACAGACCACCAGCCATTAGTCACTATATTGAGAAAGCCAATTGATTCAGCTCCAGCCAGACTGCAATGTTTGATGCTGAGATTACAAAAGGACAATTTCAATCTTGTCTACAAGAAAGGCAAACTTCTTTATCTTGCTAATACATTATCCAGATCACCAGAAACACCACACCACAGAACAGCACAAGAAAGTAAGTCTTGATTCTGAAGTCATGGAAGTGAGAAATTTTTCTTCTCCACATCTTAATGAGCTAAGAGATTATGCATCCACAGATCCAGTTTTACAAATGCTCAACCCACTTTATCAAACAAGGATGGCCGGTAAAGCAATCTAGTTTACCTCATGAAGTGTAACTTTATTTTCCATACACAGATGAGCTTTTGTCTGACAAATGTGTCATTATGAAAGGTCCAAAAGTAATTGTTCCAGAGTCCTTGCAACCACAATACATTACTATCTTGCATCATGGTCACCCAGGAACTGAATCTACCAAAAGTAGGGTGAGAGGACTAGTATTTTGGTCTTTTATGTTACAAGACATCGAGAGAGCACTTTTATCTTGTTCAGAGTGTAATAGTACAAAGCTACTTCAACAGAAGGATTGGAACCACTTCATCTTAAACAAATTCCAGAGCTATGTTGGTTGACAGTAGGCACTGATATCTTCGAGTGGAATGGTCAACATTATTTGGTTTTAGTAGACTCTTAGTTCATTTGGTTCGAGGTTGGCCTACTTCCCAACCTAGCATCCAGTACTGTCATTACTAAGATGAAACATTTTACTGTTCATGGTAGTCTAGACAAAATTATTTCTGAACATGGCACGCAGTTTACAAGCCAACAGTTCAAATAATTTGCTGATGAATGGGACTTTACTCATGTCACAAGTAGTCCAGAGTACCCGTAGTCAAATGGTTTGGCAGCACGTTCTAGTTCAAAGTGCAAAACAGTTACTTGAGAAGTCAGAATGAGGTAATAGTGATGTTTTCCTGAATCTCCTGAATCTCATAAATGTTTCTCATGATAAACATCTTGGTTCACCTGCTCAGATACTTCTGTTGAGGCAAACCAGAACCACATTACTATTCAGTAGTTAATTGTTGGTTCCATGTGTCAAGAACAACAGGCTAGTGAAAGCCAATTTGGTAAAGAAGCATTTAACCCAGGAGCCTACTACAATAAGACCACCAAACCATTCAATCCATTACGAGAAGGTGAAGTGGTAAGGATGCAGACATCCAAAGGTTATGACTGGATTGGTTTCATGAAGAATATTGGCCCAGAACCCAGATCATACATTGTGGAATCAAAAGGAGCAACATTTAGGTGGAATTGGAAACATTTGAGACTGGTCTCCGAGCCTATACCATAGCAGATAGCCTGTGAGAAAGATTCTTTATCTCAGAGTGAGTTGGCTGGTGTTCCAATTGCAGAGGAAGTTCCAGAGGACATTCCCATTCCTGTGACAAATCTAGAAGTTCCTGATATGAGCTGTGCACTGCAGACTGTCCCTGTTGCTAAATTTGGTCCCAACTGTTACGTTACAAGATATGGTCGAATTTCTAAACCCTGTAGCAGATATGAAGCAACTTGGATATGAACATTGTGTTTTGCTTCCAATGTGTAGACTAATGCATGTCTAGCTCTGATATTGTTTTTTTCAAAGAGCAATCTTTTTAAGAGGTAGGATATAGATCAGTATGTGTGTATATACCTTTAAGAAGCTATCCAAGAACTTGCACAAGTGTATAAATACTGAGCACGTGCAAGCTAGACTGCCATTTTGTTGTTAGCTGTTGAGATGTAAGCATGTATGTATGTAAGGTCTGTTTGTTAATGAGTTTGTTTGTATTTAATGATACTGCCATCCATCCTGATGTGTTTGTATGTATTAAAGCATCTGAATGAAACCCCAGACCTTCTTTTATATGTGTTAGAGACAAATGAGTGGCAGCCACAACATTGACTGAGAGGTGTGGAACACCTAGTCCACTATGAAATTTGGTTATGTACACTAATGGAGCTGATATCAGTACCTTCTCCTAAGATCACCTCCTTAACAAGGTCCTGAATAGTCTTCAGGTTTGGATGGTTGGGCAGGACAAAAATATTCCCAATTAAATACTGGATATGTAGAAAGATCATTATTTGGACTATTATAATTTTTCCTTCTGCAGAATGGAATTTGTCTCTTTTGGGGAGAAGGGTAAGCACCTCTTTTAACATAAGATTACCCTTCGCAGATTTTCTAAATGTTCCATTCAGTTGAAAACCTAAGCAGGTATCTTTGTGAAATCTCTGAACTGCTTGGCTAGATGGCTCATCTAGTGCATAATTCTCTTTTCCACATTTCATCATGTCTGATTTAGAGAGGTCACACTCCAGCCCCAATAAACTCCCAAAGTGCTAGAGTTTCCCTTGTACTTGCCTTAAAGTCATCAGGGCACAGTCAGCTGCAAACACGAGAAAGGCATTCGTTATGATGCCTTGATTTTTCTATTATCCATTGTATCTGAATTGTCAGTCCCTCCATTACTATTAGGAAAAGACCTGGGAATAACAGACACCCGTGTGTGCTTCCTCTCCTTATAGTCTCAAGATTAGAAAGACCTACATTAAATAGTACCACAAAAGAAGGGGGTATCTATAACTTCTTGACCCAGTTCAGAAGTCTTTGCACGCAGTTCCCTCTTTGCAGAGCTTGGAAAAGAAATCCCCAGTCAATTGCATCAAAAACTTTGCATAAGTTGCTAAGCACTATTCCAGTTTTGTCCTAGGATTGACCATATTTTTGGAAGAAGCTCAAGCTGTCCCACCAGTTGCAGATACTTCTCCTTAACAAAACCATTTTGACCTTCTAGGCATGATTCTGGTGCCCAAAACTTTAAGTCTAGATTAATATGTGAGATTAGTTAGAATTCCTCTGGATTTAAGGACCTTTTTTATTTTTGGCATAAGGGCTTGTAGTTTTGTTGTAAAACCTACACCTAGCCCTTATATTGTCCTCGTTAATAAGGACCCTAACTTTCATAAAGTCAAGTTGTCCTTTTCCCCACTTATAATATTTGGAGGGAAAGCTTCTATTCATGGTGTCTTGTGGGATTTTAAATGAGTAATAGCTTTAATTTTGTTAGCAGGTGTCATAGGGTGATTCAGGACTACATAATATTCACTGCTTAGTGTCTGATTATGTGATGCTATAAAATACCAGGTCAGCATGGAGATGTCTGTAATCCTAGTATATAGACTGTTGTAATAGTTTAAAAGGGCATCTCTAATCTCCTATCCATAATGATCAGCTCACCTGACTCTGCTACTAATGATGTCACCAAATGTCTACTGGTAAGATGCTTGAAGAATGTTATGCTTCTGGGGTTGACTTCCCTTTTCAGCCACCAAAAGTGACCCCTTCTTTGGAGTTCTGCCTCAGCATTTGTCACTTCCATCAAGTTAATCTTTATTAACAATAATGTCTTTCAGATTTCCATGGTCTCCTTCCATTGTAACTCATCTGTACTTTTTTCAGATTATTGTATTTCTGGCTAAGGGTATCCTATCTCTTCTTCCTTCTCAACTGCTCAGAGTGCATGAGTCCTTCCCTTATTGTAGTCTTTCATCCTTCCCACTGGCTAATGGTAGGGTGGTTTCAGGGATCCTGTTTCTGTGAAGGACATCCTTGATGATGGCATTTAAACCTCTTTATCATTCTTCCATAACCACCAAAAATGGACCTATTTCCAGCTTCTTAGTTTTGGGTCAGGTGGATCTAAATTTATAAGCGGGGTAACTGGGCCATGGTTTGACAGGCATATTTCACAGATAATGGGGGGAATGTACCATAGATCTATGCTGTACTGGTATAAAAATAAAATCAAGTCTGCTCCCCTGGTGAGTGAGGTATCTAGAAAAGGTAGTTGTTATTCACACTGGGTGTATTGCTCTCCATTATGTCTGACCAGCTCTCAGAATCCACCTTTTACCTTAGTACTCCCTGGTTTTGCTTGTGGTACTCTTTTCTTGGTATTTTCTATCTTGTTTTTCATCCAACATTAAGTAGAAATCATCAACCAGGGAGCTAAACTTTATGGTGCTCTTCACTTCCTGACAGATTTAAAAATTTCTTTAAAAAAGAGTGTAATCCATGTTGGGTGCAAACACATTCGCTAAAGCACATTCATCCTTGCTTATGGCACCCTCCAGCATTATTCATTTATCTTTACAAGTAGTCCTTGTTTTAGGTGATGTTACCAACAGTGGACTGTGAAAAAAAATAGCAAAACTCCATTTGCAACCTCCCCTCCCCATTTATGACCCATGACTATTGCCTGATACTGCTTGGATTTATGTTTATTTGCCTTACATATCTTTAAGATGTCCTATTCATATGTTGTAATATTCACAACATGGGGGCAGTCCACCGCAGGCTGCCCTGAACACCTGGCCAGTATGCAATAGTCTTAAGCTACTATAAGGTATGTGCGACATTGCGCATAGGCTCCCTTCCAATGTCGGTCATAAAATTATGTTGGGTATACAGCAAATGTCAGCACATACCATCCTCAGAGCTTTTCTGCTGCCAGTTTAAAAGTCTTCTCCAGTCATTTGCTCAATAGCGAAGTTGCCAATTCTGATTCAGGTAAGTGCCCTGATTTTGGGGGGGGGGGGTTGCTTATTCTTTTTTGTGCTACTGTTGTTTGCAGAGGTTACATATTATCTAGGAAGGGTGAGTGTCAGTGTGGAAGGCAAATTCCACATAAGGATTCCCATGATCTGCGTCTCTTTTGCCTAGGCCGTAATCACAACCACGCCTCCTCTGCTATTTGCAAGGCCTTTGTCCCAAAGACCCTCATAGTCATCTCACTTCTCTTAATTTATGTCTAGAGAGCCAATGTCTTAAGTGTTTAGCAGGCAACACTATGGAAAGTGCATCAGGTCATTCAGGGGAGCCTGTTCCTGAGAAAGCCAAGAAATGTAGGCCTGACGTTTCTCCTGCTCCTCCAATTCCGGACATTTCTCCTGAGGCCAATGTTGGACCAGAGACCAGTTTGGAGGTAGCTGGTGATTCTTTCCTGTTTACAGCTGTTGAGGCTGCAAAGGCTCGTGCTAGCACATCCTTGGGGGATATGCAGATGTCTGCTTTAGACATAGGTGGGAACCCAGGCTCATCGTCTCCGAAGACCCTCAAGGCATTATACAAATCCTGGTTTGTGAGGAGGTTCCTAGCAATATTGTTGAATGCAGGCCAAAGTCGGGTCTCTTGTCCTTCCACTGTGGGGATGCTCCACTTAAAAAGAAGCAGGAAAACTAAGCATTCTTCTTCTTAGGAACAATCCACTGATTGGCAAGCTTTTTCTCAAGGACTGTTTAAAGCCTTCATGGCCCTTAGGCAATCTACAGGGGTTTATCTTCCTTCTCTTTCCCTTTCTCTAGATTCTCCTCAAAAAAGGATCAGAACTGAGGATTCCTCTGATGAGAATGATTCTTCTGGGGATGAGTCTTTGGCATACTCTGCCCAGATGTCTTCTCCACCGGGATATGCTTTCCCAGTGGAGGAATCAAATGGAACTGACTCTCCAGGGGAAGGTATTACCTTTGGAGAGACCATTGTGAAGATGAGAGAATTTTTCAAGTGGGACAGCTCCCAGGTTTCAGACATACAAAAAAGATATTATGATCTTTTACAGATGGATTCTTCATCCCCATCTGCAGTACCTCCAATGCTACTGGCTTTCTTAGATGTATTCTCTTCTGCTTCTAAGTGTCCAGATTCACAACCTTGTGCCCCTAAAAGGCCAGATAGGTTCTACAAAGTGCCAGAAGACTGCGAGTATTTGTGTAATTGTCCTTCTGCAGACACAGCTAAAGTATCAGTGGCTGCAGATAAGCCCTCTAAGCTATTGCTTTCTACCTTCCCTCTACCCTCAGACAAGGAGAGCAAAGTTGTGGAAAAGTTGGTGAAAAAATATATACTTTGGTCACTCTGGCCTTTAGGGCCATAAACTACCAGACCCATAGGGATACATTTTCCTTAGCCCTCCTTTCTCAAGCCACTATGTTCCTTTCTTTTTTTCCAATAAACATATTTATTAAGTTGTCACATATGACACAGGCAATCTTACATTTATAAAAATGATAAAAACAAACAACAAACATTGATACCACTTTAGTTTCAAACATTATACATCACAGACACCATTGGAACAACTGTAGCTGCAAACATTATACCTCACTTATAATCTATCCAGTCATTGCCAGTTAAGCATTATATGGTTCAATCAAATCCTGCTTCTTAAACCTCATACCTTCTCTGCATATATTCTTCCCACAGTTCCTAAGTTTTTTCTATGTAGTTTGCGCCATCCTTTTTCTAAAGATCCAAATTCCAGTTGTTTTTTTTTTCTCAATTACTATATTCACTACTTCTAGTAAAGTTGATCTAGACTTTGACATCCATTTTCAAGTAACTGTTTTTTTGCCAGCCACCATAATTAGACACAGCGAGGCTTTACTATGTCTAGGCAATTCTGATTCTGTATCATAGCTCAAAAAAAATCATCTCCCAATCTGCGCACCCAGCATCACAGGGAATCCCTAAAGTGGGTCAGCTCATTGTACTCCCAAAAATATGTTCCTAGCCACCTCTTTCTTCCCATTGCACCTCTAACATTTGCTATCTACCTGAGGAAAAATTATTTGGAGTCTACTCGTGTATAAAAATACCTATGTAAACACTTTCAGGCAAAGATCCTAAATCTTCTAGACTTTGTTGCATATTTGGGAGATATACATATATCCCCCATTGTCTCTTTGTGAATTGCTTATCCAGTCTCTCTTCCCAATCCTTTCTAAGCTACTCTGATTGATTCTTATAATTATCATGCAATATTTTATATGCGCTACTAATTATTTGTTTTTTAATGGCAGCTTCTGTTCTAGATTCTATTAAAAACTCTCCCCTTCCAGACTCTTAAGACTAAATCCCAACTTGCTTTCATTTTAGGTTCCTGTGCCCAAATGACACATCATTCTAGTAATTGCAGCTATGATGTAGTGGAACATCTGCCAGAGCTGATGCATCTAGCTCTGCCCTTCGGAGGTACTCTTGGGTGAGACTCCATCCATTGCCAAATGATATCAAAGCTAAAATTATGGATGCTCCACTACATTTCAATGCTTTATTTGGGTCTGCAGTTGCAGAACTTTTATGTCTTTGCAAGAAGAGGGCAAGGAGCTCCAGGACCTTAAACATATTTCTGTGTCAATAGTTCCAGGATTTCAAAGGAACTATGCTTCTACAACCCCTTTTGTAAGGAAGCAACCCAGGCCTCTTTTTTTCTAAGAGTAAAAGAGGTGCCAGAAAGTCTTATTCTGCCAAGTCTTCTTCTACTACTCCTGCTGCTCAGAAACAGCTCTTTCCAAGCAAACCAGGTAGTCTGTGACTACCAACCTATTTGCTGTCAGACCCCTCTATCCTTTCATCTTTCTGTGTTCCTCCCTCCTTGGAAATAGATCACCCAAGACTGCTGGGTCCTTTCCATTATCCTCAGAGGATACTTTATGGTATGGAAGACTCCTCCTACCTTTAGGAATATTCCACAACCTCCAAAAGATCAGTTGACTTTCTTTCCACAGATAATTCACACCTTGCTCACTCAGGGTACCATTCAAGAGGTTATTCCTTCCCAACTAAGAAAGGATTCTTCACCACACAAGGAGGAAAAGTGCTAAAATCCAAACTAGTAAATGCACAAAAACAGCACTTTTTTTAAGGCAGGTTAGATTCTGAAGGCACCAAACTTTAATTGCAAATAAAAAAGCAATTGCATATCTTATGTGGTTGAAAGCCACTAGTCTCTCTAAAAAGTTGGAGATGACTGCACGGGACCACATAACTAGTTAGCATGGTGGAGTCTCGTCCATTATTGGAAATGACCAGTCAAATCATTCCACCAACATTATTCCCATGACCCACTGGGGAGCTTCCAGGAAACCAAAGTATTTGGGTTCCAGAGGGGAGTATGGTTGCAAAGATGAAACTTAAAGGAACTGACAGAAGGGCACCACCAGGAGTGGAGCTTGTGGCTTAATTTCACCCAACACGGGAGATCTCTCTGGGCCTGGACACGGAAAGGACTGACAGACTGATAGCTCTTTCTCGATTCTGTGGGTGGTGGTGTATGGCCCTTCTTAGCTGGTGGAATGATATGCTGTTTGAATGGATATTGTACAGGGATGTGTTTCTGGACATTATCCACCAGTTGGTACTACTCAAGTAGATGTGTTTGCCTCCCCTATGAACAGACAACTTCAGACGTTTTGTGCCAGAGTTCCCAATCCTCAGGCATGGAAGATGAAAGCCCTATCCTTCTCTCAGAAGGGATGCTTCTCTATGCATTTTCACCTTCCGCCTCCTCCTTCAGAAAGTTCTGCTGAAAATTCAACAGGACAAACCAAAAATGGTGACTCCCTTTTGGCCATGACAGCATTGGTTCCCCCTTCTTCTGCATTTAGCCAAGGGCAATCATCAAAGTTACCTCACAGGGTCGATCTACTCACACAGGACATTGATCCCTAATGCATCCACAAATGTTGACACTTCAGATGACACTGTGGGTGATAGGGTTTTGATCCCTTTGAGACACCTATTTTCTGAGGACATGCTACAATGTTCTGCAGGAGGCCAGAAAATCCAATACTAGTAAATTTTACATTACCATATGGAAAAGGTTTTCCATCTGGTGTCTTTCCAAAAACCTACAGCCATTGTCTGTGGATATTTCAGTGGTTTTGTCTTATCTGTGTGAACTACAGAAGACTGGATTATCATGCTCTTCGGTAAAAGCTCATCTCTCAGCCATCACTGCCTGTCTGCCTATGACCCCTCCTTTGACTTCTATGTTGGAAGTCAAACTTTTCTTGAAAGGTGTCCTTCATATCAGACCACTAAGGAAACCAGTACCTCCTCCTTGGGATTTAAACTTTGTTTTGGAAAAACTTACATTGCCTCCTTTTGAACCAGCAGTTTCATCTTCCCTTCAACATTGCACTTGGACAACAGTGCTTCCTTTGGCTATCACTTCAGCCAGTAGGGTATCAGAACTTCAGGCCCTTATGGCTTCTTCTCCTTTTACTGTTTTCACAAGGAAAGGTTTTCCCTATGCACTAATCCCTCCTTCATTCCTATGTTGGTGAATGAGTTGTCACTTAATCAGTCCATTAACCCACCCGATTTCTTTCCCTGTCCACAGTCTACTAGTGAGAGGATCTTGCACACCTTGGATGTGCATAGACAACTCAGGTTTTATTTGGATAAAACCAAGTCATTTAGGAAAGCTGATCATTTCTTTGTTTAATACCACCCCAGGGGTCTGGGCAGATCTATTTCCAAGCAATCTCCTCCTGGATCTCTAAGGTGATTTCCTTTTGTTATGTGACTCGTGGAAAGACCCTTGCTTCTCCAGTTAAGGCTCATTCCACTAGAGCTGTGTCTTCTTCACTTTTTATAAAGGTTCTGGATATGTCTTCTATCTTAGAAACAGCCACTTATTCATCTGTCCATACCTTCACAAAACATTACAAGTTGGATGGCATATCTAGATCTAGAGCTGGTTTTGCCAGGGCTATTCATCAGTGGTTTGCAGAGAGTGCTACTGCCCCTCCTCCCACTCTTTCTTGTGCATGAGTTTTGGTATTTTCCTTCATGTTATGAATACTGCAACATATGATTAGAATGACATAGAATAGTTGTGCAAAATCTTACTATAACCATAGAGGTCCTTCCTCAGTTTATCTCAACCTGGTGTTCTTCCTGGGGTATAAAATTCTGAGGCTGGTATGTGATGACGTCTGCTATATACCTGATATCACTTTATGACCAATGTAGGAAGGGATCCTATGTGTGATGTCATATGTCCTTTCTAGTAGCTTTAGACTTTTGAGTACTGGCCGGACATTCGGGATAACCTGAGGCAATCTCCTCCACCCCCCCCCCCATTTTATGAATAATGCAACATATGAAGAGAATGCCATCTGTGGTTATGGTAAGATTTTACACAACTATTCTTTACTTTCTTATAAGCAGGCAGTTTGGGTTTTCTCCTTCCTAATCCTTTGCGCTTACCTTGATTTCCAGATAGGGTGTGAGCTTACCCCTACATTCCATGATAACATTTTAAAACTCAGATTAGGCATTGATAATGCCTGCCACACTGTATGCTGCCTCTCATTAGTTGTCTCAAGAAACTGGGTTGATCCTACTTCCCATATGGAGGAAGTTTACAGCTCCTTCCCCTCTTGGGATGGAAATTCAATGTTCACTTGGATATCAAATTTATATCTACACCTAAATGAAGAACCTTGGTGGCTGGTGGAGTTGATGGACCCTATTGGGGATACATCAAATCCACCTCTCATCCCCACCCTGAACCCTCCCTCATTGTCATTGACCTAAGCCTCTACCATTGAGATGTTTTTTTCTAAAATTTGCCTGAATTTGGATGAAATTATTTTAAATCTCAATTAATACACTAATAGCAAACTCCTCTTCTATGGTATAGAAAAAAATGCAGGTTCAATAGTTATATATAATCTATCATTGTCATTGTGGAATCCATTGAATCATTACCCTTCTCTGGAGAAATATTGTTACTATATTGCAAATGAATGTATTTGTTGTGTTATAAAGTTTATTGATAAACCCAATACCTTGTGAGTAGTCAATGGTTACTCACTCCACTCTCAGGTGGCCCTCCTGGACATCAATTTCTAAGCACTGGTTTTGTATCAGATAAGGCATTCAAAGCTAAATATCAGTGATAGTGTTCTAGCCAATGGATTACCTAAGTTTTAAAGGATAGCTCCCATCATTATACGTGGTAGTAGAAGGAAAGGGGAAAGTATATAAATGGCAGAGCTTTGTCTGAGAAAATCTTGAGCCATGTTTTCTCTTTTGTTGGACTCTTCCTCTTTCGAATCTAGTCCGATGACTTTTGGGCCCTTTGTTGTTTATGGGCATAACTCATCTGAGGCCATGATCTACCACTGGTCCTGTCTGGGGGCATCCTTTCTGTGCTAGTTGCAATATTAATCTCTTTTTTGCTTCGTCTCTGTGGTCTTGTCTGCCTCTCAGCCTTGGTTAAGGAATCAGTTGACTGTTCAAAACTTGCTTTAACTTTGAGGTTTTCCACTGCTAAGGATGCTGCCACCTGGTTTGGTACCTTATTAATATTGCTTGCATTCTGGGAATGTTTTAGTTTTAGTTTTTGGGGTTTTTTTGTGCTGGAGGTTTAGTGATGGAGATCTCCCTCTCTCTCTCTCTCTCTCTCTCTCTCTTCTCTGTTCCCAGTCATCTCTGACTCTACCTGTGTCAGTCAAGTAATCGTCCCTGTTTTCCTCTTCTAACTAGTACATCTGGAATCAAACTGCTTTAACAAAGATCTCTGTTTCTTTTACATTATGCAGTAAAATCCTTATCCCGCTTTGATCATGATTGCAGGAATGCCATGACAGTTCTGCATCCATGCTCATTTCTAAATAAGATAGCATTTTTTTACCACAAGCCATAAAGTCTCTTTGAATAGTAAATTAAGTAAATGTCAAAAGCACTTAGCCCTGCAAATGTCTTTCTTTGTCCTGTTACATTGTCAAAACCAGTCTGATGTTCTTGCTGACTGGAAGGCCAACAAAATGTGTCTTGGTGAACCCCTTTCTACTTTTTGGGTGGCCCACTCTATACTCTCACTTAACTGAGTCACTGATATGGGGGGGGGGGGTTGATTCACTTTCTTGGTCAAGCTTTCATAAAAGGGCCTTGGATCTCACTCTGGGATATTGTGTAGTACATCTTTTATGCATAAATTAACCCTCCAAGATCTCCTTTCAATATATAGTCCTTTTTAGCCTTGTTTAGTAGGTCAGTTGGTAGATTAAAGCATGCTTCTACATTTTGTGTTGATTGTGCCTGCAATGCTGACATTTAACTAAAGCATCATGCATTCATAACACCACATTCAATACAACAGAAAGCACTGCTATTCTCATAACTTATACTAAGGTTTTATGGAAAACATTGTCAAAGCCTTTTAGTACATGCAATGAAAAATTTCAGTTTCCAGCACAAATGGCAACACCAACTACCTCTGCACTCTCACATTCTGCAAATTCACACAGCTCACCCAAGAGTCACTAGGAAAGCAGTCTTAAGAACTTAAGGTCCACTAAGTTTGTTTCTGCTCACAGATATTTATAACTCTTAGGTGATGCTATAGTTAGCCATGCAGACACCATAATTAGTATAATGGGGAAGAACATGGTGACTGTAAACTGCTCATCTTCCCTAAACCAGAAAAATATGACTATTACGTAGTGATTGCCAATATGAAAGTGAATAATTTGAGGTGGTCCATCCAGATGGGCATGGAGACAGGTAGGACTGAACTTACTATGCATATACTAGAGGCAGAAAATACCCATATCATGAGTAGTATTGTGTTTCCACCAAGAATCATGTTTTGATAACAAGACAAAATAATTGGCTTGAAAAATTAAGTTTACACTGTTCAGTCTCAGAACTGGTCATTCTAAGGGAATCCAGTATTTGGCAGCCTGGGAAGAGATGGTTGACAAAACTTTCTTTTTTACCAGAGACTGTTTAAGACTCTAGTGCAAGGACTTCCATGTACTGGCTAAAGACATTACTGCCCTCATAACACCTTATTTGTGAAGACTCCTTCCCCCAACATTCCAAAACTGTGAACTCAGAATTGGGCAACAACATGGCGTGGCGGAAGTACTTAATAGTACGACTCCAGATAGGAAGATGCTAGAATGTAAAGCTGTTCTGCAACGTAATATATTCATAGTTGTGCAGCTACTGAGTTATAGTTCCAAAACAATAACAGCACTGACTCTATAATAGGGTTTAGTGACTATCACACATTCAGCTTGTCAAGTAACTGTGGCGTTGTATCTAGATTTATCATAAACGTCATCACATCATGCCAAATTGCTCATGACCCTAATATGGAGCTTCAGGAGATAAAAATCACCATTACCAAATCCAAATATTACTTCAATTCTACCTACAGGGTCGCTGCCAGTGTCCTCCAAAAATCATGGCAATTATCTTAATATATTGAAGGGTTAAATATCAAACCAAATACATTTTTACTAGGCAACATCATTTACTCATGCTTTGTTAGGCACAGTTGCAGCTCTACAAATAGATATGCCAAGTATTTTCTAGATTTTGTTGATACCAATGTACTGTAAAACTTCCCATTAGATGCTCTGATATCCTTGATCTTGCCCTTATCAATCTAACTCCTTCCTGTTCCCCACCCTACATTTCCTCATCCTTTCATAATTCTGTACACATAACAGTCATCCTCCCTGTCTGTCCTAGTGGTACCACTCTACCACCAAACAAAACCATCTTTAGGGACTTCTCCATAGCAGGCCTACTTCAGGCCTGGTTACTTTGTAGAAGACCTAGACAAATCTCCCAGCACCCCCCCCCAAATGGGAACAAATAAGAGTGATGTTATATTAACTTCTGATACCTACATAGAAATGACAGTATTTGTTCACTCTGAATAACTGTGCATTCAGAGTGCAGGCTGCTTATTTCAGCCTGGTCAGTATTTTTGACACTATTCCCCATAGTGGTAATATTGAAAAATTAGAGAATCTTAATACAAATCCCTGTGTTGTCTTTTACAATGCCAGCTGGCTGTCCAACAAATCTCAAGTTGTGAAAAATGCCGGGTACCCTCTTTGAACATAAAATGGTAATGAGTGGATACCGTATGCATCAATGTTAGGACCTCTCCTTTTCGGCATTTATTTTACAAGCTTCCAAATGAGTATCCCAGAATTGTGGCTAACAATGTTTGCTAATGACTGTAAGCTAGACACTCTTATTCCACTCATTTACTGATAACAAACTGTTTTGACAAAGAGTGTAATATGCATATACCTGGTACACTGAAAACAGTCTCGAGAAATTTGCAAAAACATGCAGTACTGGCAGAAAAGCTCATCTTACCTCATACATTATAAATGTTGCTCCTCTTCAGACTGACCCAATTATGGGAAACTGAGTACATATGAGGACATTTTCAGAGAAGACCCAAGGAGAAAAGCTCCTGAACATACCGTAGAGAAAAAGTTAACAATAATGACAAAATGTTAAAAAACTAATGTTTGTAATGTACAAACAGCACAGTAAATCTAAACTAGTAACAGTATGAACAAAATGTTAGTGAAGTTTGAGATGTTTAACAGTTTAAAATAATAGTAAAAAATACTTTGATACAATTATCAAGGCCAAAAGACATAAGTTTCCAGAATTTGCAATTTAGGCTAACAGAGTGAGTCCAGGTTATGAACATTTCTTGAACCTAGGATGGAAGCAGTTTAGTTATAAGCAGTTTAGCTTCTATCTGAAAGATAGTGTTGAAGCAACTTAATCATGAGCAGATAACAACAGTAGCTAGCTGAGCTAGCTTAGGGAGGAAGTGAGGGGGTCGTAATGAGAGGCTTGTTTTTTGGAAACAGGTTGACTAGCCAGTTAGAGTTTAATACAAAAAAATCTACAGTTTAAATAATTACACCAAATTAGATATAATATGAAAACATTGGTTAAGAGTAGATACAGTGAAATGACAATGATTTAATATTTAGAGAACTTTTTGCCAGTTTATAGAGAAATTAAAGGTAAGTTAGTGTAGTCCAAACAGGAATCGCAATTTGAAATGCGAGAAAAGTAGGCTTATGGTATGTTTATATGTGGGATATTAATAAAGGCAGTCACTCTGGCTGCCTTTATAGTTCCCTCCAGAAAGATTTAACCTATGAGCAGCCAGAGTGAGTGGGTGTTAAAGGACAAAAGCTTTTGAAGCTGGCCAGTCTCTGTATCCTTGCCACTATATGACCCATAGGCTAACCCAGCAGTGAGGAATTCAAATATCTACTAGCACAACTGTACTTTCCCTTTCCAGAGTACTTTTGCCTGTGTTTCACTTATTTATTTATTCATTTGTTCTTCAGGTATGTGAATTCCTCCTCAGACCTTCTGCAGCGTCATCTTGGGCCTCAACAGATGGTTAAATGCAGTATATAATGACAGTTCAGAGTAGTCCGTTAACCAACACACCAGCGGGAGTAAACTGGAACAGCTAGGTAAAAAGCCAAACAGAGTGTGACCACAAGTCAGGACTAAATGTTTTTCAACACTTCCTGATAGTTTTATGATCAAATTTTGTCCTACTAAAAGAAGCAGATGCACCAGAAGAAAACATATTCAGTTTTTATACCTGTAAATAAAGTAATACTTTCTGATTGCATATCTAATGTAAATGTACACCCTATAATTGTAATTGTGCAACTGGACAATTGTACTACAGAGTTTTCTTCAGTTCCTCTGTTCATAGTTTCATAGGTGTGTACTAGACTAACAACCAGTGGGTCATCTGTAGGCTAACAACCAGTAGGGCGTCTGTAGGCTAACAACTAGTAGAGCTTCTTTAAGTCTAACTCTGCAGCCAAAGGGTGTCCCACAAATTATATGTTTTAGACATTTATATAGGGGTAATTGTTGGTTATGACATGATTCATTGACTGCCACTGTCTATCAGAGATGTGGGTGCCAGATCAGAGGTCAGTATTTAGTTTCCCATCCAGTGGTCTAATTTATTCTTTAATACAGTTAGAAAGTGACTTTATTTCACATGGATGGGGAACCTGTTCCAGAGAATAAGAATTTTCTGGGATATATATCTGTCTCTCCAACATGTCCTATTTATGTTGCAAGCACAATTTAGGTCTTTGGATCTAGTAGTTCTGATGATGTTTGTTTTGCAGATGTGGAAAGAGTACATCAGAGTGGGGGTCCAGGGATGCCTTGTATGCCAGGCATAGATTACCTCTCAGTAATCTGTGGTAGACTAAGTATAGAGACAGGGCTTTGAGATGCTCCACATAACATATTGTGTTTATGCCCTGCTTTCTTTTTGCAAGGAACCTTTGTGGATGTTACAGTGGCTGCATGTTTCTGGTCAGGTACATACTGAAGGGGGCATTGTACTCATTGATGGGTCTGATGAGGGCCGAGTAGAGTGGTACAATGACTCCCTGGACCTAAATACCATGCACTTACTTATAAGTTAAGCAACATAGAAGGGATTTCCTTACTACTTTGGATACATGTTGGTCAATGGCCATGTTACTCATGTGTGTAGGAGCTGATAATACTGTACAATACTGGAATGAGCTGAAAATAACTGGAATAAGACTGAAATAAATGTCTTTATCCGTTAATTACCCAGACTTGTGCTGAACGGGTGCCAGTCTCTCCTTTACGGGGCAAGTCTTTTCTTGCCTTTCACAATGAAGTCTGCAAACTATAGTTCAGTTAAGACTGCATCATTATGTCACCAATATCCAAATAACATAACATTCTGGAATGCTGAATAACGGTAACAGTGATGATCAATACAGCAGTGCTGCTAAATATATACAAAGGTTCTGCGCGTATATTCTGATTCTGCTGAGTAATATCAGTTGAAATGGTCTGTTCCACCTGACTAGTACCATTAATAATCTAGAATGTTGAGTATTTCACCTGACTTCTGTACTCAGACTTTTGTGTCAGTGTACTGCAAAGAGTTTTTTCATATCAGTCCAAATGAAGTAACTTAACTAACAGTTGTTGTTGTTGTCTTTCAGCTTTTCCCAGTTAGGGGTTCGCCACAGCGGAACTCTGGTCTGCTAATGATTGGCAGTAGATTTTCACGAATGCCGAGGTGCCAGCTCGATGTTCAACCTTCAGTGAAGGCACGCCCATTTACGCATGTCTTTCGAACGCCTACCCAACCGCGGGGAGGACATGCAGACTCCACACAGAAGGCACTCCCCGCACTCTAGCCGAGAATCGAACAGGAGAACCTCTTGCTAACTTAACTAACAGTATCTAAAGTATTTCTTAACTCATTCCCTCCAGTGGAGCTCAGGCAGTTTGCACTTTAACTTCCAATGGACAAACTCAAATTATGTCCTCACATTTCAAATAAATGTTTGTATCTCTGGAACCATAAGGGTTATGGAAGAAGTAGAAATGGCAAACGCTTCAGCAGACTATGTTTATAGTGGTAGTATTGTTTAGGTTCTAGATCTTAAAACAAATTATATAAGTGACAGTAAACATGGTGACTATTACATTGGTAATATTTTGTTAACAACTTACAATATCTCAGCAACCACTCACGTTACACACATACTGTCAGCAGCATTTTATTCATCTAGCTGAGAGCTTTCATGTGAGTCTAAGGAGTTCTGTCTGTGTTACTTGGCTGTTGAGATACTTAGAAAAATGTGAACATTATATATATATAAATTTATGTCATCAAAAAAAACAATTAATATTTATTTACCTGCACCAGACCGAGGTCAAATATTAATACAGTCGAATTTGACAATGTGTAAGCTTTAAGATTAAATATTTTAAAACCTTGCATATAGCATGCTTTTGGGATTATTGATGGAGATATGAATAAGCAATATTTGACGCCTAGAGTTAACTGCAAATGCACCTGGAGGCATCATTTGGATGAATACCAAAACCCTGTTCTATGCGGCAAATGAACTAACGTATCTGACGTGACTTAGTGATAAATCACTTTGGCTATGGTGTGCAGGGTGCTGGGTTTGAGCCTTGCAGATGCTGTTTATTTTTTTTTCAGTGGCACAGGGAACTAATCTAAGGGGGTGGCGAAAGCCAATACATTCTGGCTAGGCTTATAAATGCCTTTGGGCAGATAGCCTAGTACCTACCTATGAACCTATGAACAACTCATGTTATCAGAAAATTCATCTATCTGGCCTAGTTATTTTCCAAACAAATTTCCTTGAGATGAGAGCAATCATCCTAGCACTGTACTCTTCCCTTATCAAGACCCATCTTTCAATACAATGCCCTATTTTCTATATACAAATGATTTCACTTAATTGAAAAGGCCTCACATATTTCTAATTAAGATAGCTAAAAGCCTTCAATGTTTCAACTAGCCTGAGCAATTAGTAGAATGCTTCTTTAACTTAGTAGCTTACCAGTTACTCCACGGTGAACTGTATTACACTTTTTGAGCCAGGAAATACAAAATCTTATTTGAACAGTCTTTTCTTTGTAAAAGCCACACTAGAAATGTAAATCTACATTAATAAATAAGCAAGACTCACTTCTAGGATCAGTTACTAACTTGCCGTATCCCCAACCTATGGATTGCTTGTAGTACAAGTGAATGTCTTACATTCCGTCACATTTAAGGCAAACTTTACTGATGGGATGGGTATATTCCTGCATAATTTGGAAAGTGAGTAATGCTAAGTGCTCAAACAGGGTAGAAAGAAATCAGTATGGTTGCTTAAGAGTGTAGATAGCTAGACATCTTATGGTCCCCATGATCACTTATGTAGTATTAATTCTATGGTCCTAATAAGGGTACAGATTCTTACACATGGTTAATGTTTGTCCTCTCAAACTGTAGCTGTTGAGAGTTGGAGTTTGTGCTTTGTGTGTTGTATGAAAGAATTACCTGTCAGTACTAATACTCTCAGTTGGCCTGTCAGTCATGTTTAGTGTTCCCACTACAGCTGTGGTCATTGTTGGGGAAGGTTGCTTATTTCAAGAGTATTTGACACAGTGTGGTATAAACTGTGGGTGGTATTTTTCTCAAATGCTTTATCACTCATGTTTACCATATCCATTCCAGTTTTGGATACTATGAGGGAGAGGGCTTGCTTGTTGGGTTTTTTAAACAAGCTGCAATACACTGCTTACCTTTAATTGCTATGATTTGTTTCAATGACAGGTTTGTCAGTTTTGTCTGATGAAAACTGAAACACCCTACTATTAATATTGGTTTGCATTTTGCTCACTATATATGTCCATTTTACCTATTCTCCATGTGGTTAAAATGGTGACAGCATAAAAACTGTAACATATTTCTGGAAACAAACTGCACTATATTACCCTGGATGATATCTACAGTTTGGGCCATTGTATTTGCCAGTTGTCTGTCATTACTGTAATTTAGGGATATATATTTTTATTATTTTCTTTTGTGTTTGTAACATGTGAGTTTTGTTGCACAGGCTTTTACTCACAGATAGTGAAGTGGTATACAGACCCCACTTGCTGTTCATTTAAATATTGGCTGTGACTGGCAATAATTCCACCATAGATCTAATAATTATTGATATAAAGCAGATACGCTTAGCTATCACATTTCTACCAAACAACGTAAGTGATCATTGTTCCATAATGTCATCCTGGTCCTTCAAAGTAAATAAAAGATCACCTCATATCATCTATCAAACTATCCCTGGCAACAGAGGTACTTTATTAAATACTCACCTTGAAAAGATAGACCATGCAAATCCCAGTTCAGCACTCGGTTATTTCTTAGGTAAACTTATCACTGTACATGCTGAAAAAAAGGAGAGTAAGTGGGCAAAAATGCCCCTGCCTTACCCCGGACACCAAAACCTAATCCAGTTTGGAGATAAAGCTTCAAAAGACTGAAAGCAATATGATTCCAACAAACTGCTACATGAGTCATAGCTCAGCTTATGTGAAAAAGCCAGAATAGCAACTTGTATGGCCAAAGCAACATTTGTGAGATGGAGGCAAAATATACTTGGTAAAAGACCTAAAACAATTTTGGTCTGAGATTAACATCTGACATGAAGAACTTCAGTCTCCATTCAGCTGATTTCCACTCGAGTGCAGAAAATTCTGAATATACAAAATACATGAAATAGCTAGTCATTCAAACCCCACTAGTCTCCCCCACTTCCCACTATCTCCCCACAAATTATGAAGCTCCCTCATCTCAACTATGTTTGCTGATATCCTATCCTCCAATTTTTTTGGTTTAAACACATTTCTAAACAAAAGTTATGAAGAAAGATCTACTGGACTTGGATAATAAAGGCAGTGCATTCTCCACAATGTACCTTCCTTTCCTAACAATGTCTGCCATATAATTAGCAAGTCCTCTTACACACACCTGAAATCTCTCACTTAACTAAACATCCCCAAAGCCTTTAAATATTGCATCACAATACCACTCCTTAAAAATGTCCAACCCAAAGAGAACTAATGCCAAAAGTAAATGTCTGCCCACTAGCAAACTTATTTGAAAAACAGATGCACAAGAAAATATTTGATTATATAAGTGTTCTAAGCAATGCCTAACATGACTTTAGAATAGCATTTAGCACCACCTCCACCCTGTACAGGGTCTCGGACACCAACTGCACCATTTACAGTAACATGAATGAATCTGAACTAACAGAGGGCTCTTCATAGACACAACATTTGAAACTGTGAAGAGCAATAACCTCCTAATTTAATTTCAGGGGGACAACAACTGAATGGATAAAAAGTACATACAGGATAGACTGTTCCAAGTATGTTCTAACAACGACCTCTCTACACAATTTATCCTTAATATAGAGAATCACTAAGGTTACACTATTGATCCACTGCTACTCTCTCTTTAATACCATCATCATGGACCTCTAACACCTTAACCTTGTCATGTATACTGAAGATATCCACAACCTAGAATCCAGTCATAACCAACAACACACCATTAATTTTAAACTTCAAGCTACCTTTTTAAAATTATGCGCTTAGATCCATAAAGATAGTCTTCTCATTAACATCCCAAAGTCCAGCACTAATCTTTGAAACATCAAAAAAGCCTAAAAAATTGCTACTTGTATATAGCTGACCTAGATGTCAATGTTCTCCCACTAGTCCTAGAATAAAAGTATCTTGATCTTACCATAGCCACTTTCCTTTCCTTCTTCAAGAACACTGACTACAATATTACCAAAACCCTTGCCAAACTCACACTCTGCTATAAAATCTCACATGTGCTAATTGCAACAGTACAGAAAATCGTAACCAAAATTGCATTAACAACCAAAGTGGAATATGGACTTCCTTGACAAACATTCCACTCTAGTATAGTACAAATACTTAAAAACTATAAACTTCAGTCAATAAAATGTGCAGACTTCTAGTGCAAATACTTAGAATCTATAAACATCAGTCAATAAAATGTGTATACTTGTTCTCCTAGCTGATTAAGCAACCTACAATGGCCCCTGTTGGAAAACTGCAAATGGCTACTAATTGTGAAATGGCCACATTTATTTTTTCTTGCCTATTATGGAAAATTCTCAGTTAAGGGCATTAAGCACAGCTGAGGTCCAAATTACAAATCCAACAACAAATTTACTTGCTAAGAAATGATGACAATAACACCATATTCTTAGTTAGTCCTAGATGTAACACCACTACTGATGAAAGAACCTCTCTATATAGGACACAGTAGTTTGGAATCATCTACTGTTTGAAACCAGACAAGAAGGCATACTTGAAAGTTTCAAAAATAAACTAGAAGCTTGTTCAAATAAGTATAATGTTCCTGTTACAAAGAAAAAGGCAAGTCTAAGGATATATCACATCAAAGAGGTAGGAAAATAAGCCAATGAATAGTAGCTATCATAATAAATAGTTTCTTCTAAATCTTTGTTCCCATCATGGTATAATGGTAAATACAAATGTTACCATTCTTTTTCCATCTAGTATCATATGATAAAGTATAGCTTCTTGCACATATTATAAATATTTTTTCGAATATACTTTCATGTTATATAGTCAGTCCAGTAATTGCCACCTTGTATACCATAATTTGAGTATGTGGTTCTACACATCCATATGTGCTTTGTAACTTGTTTTGATTGACATTTATCATCTTAAAAGTTGTTGAACATCTTGCCTATTTTTTCCACTGTTCTCTTTTCACTATTACTACAATTGTTAATAAAGACCTGAAAAGTCTTTACAGATCTTGATTATCAAATGTACTATATACAGTGTATAAAATATGTGTTTGTGTGTATATATATATATATATATATATATATATATATATATATATATATATATTTATTTATATAAAATACTGTAATAGTTGACTTTGTCAACTATGTTATTTGCCAGTTCAAGTTGTCACAGATCCAGTTCTCCAAAGTGTGTGTGTGTGTGTGTGTGTGTGTGTGTGTGTGTGTGTGTGTGTGTGTGTGTGTGTGTGTGTGCGCGCGCACTCATTAGCACATGCTACTGTTTGTTTTTTTATGGTAAAACTGTTAGAGTGAGGTTAGGGGATAGATTTTAGTGCAATGCTTGTGCGTGTGTTCTGTGTCTCAGTATTTACTCTAAGGGGTGCTGTTTTGCTTTTCCTTAAGCTTAAGATAATGTACAAGTTTGGAGATGGGGCAGTCACTATGCCTCCCATACTCTTCATTACTCATGTCGGATAACTCTAAACTTGTTCTTGTACTAGAAAATTAATATGACAGCAGTACAATACACTGACACTGAAAACTGAAGCACTCAGTTAAACACTGACTGCAAATAAATGATTACCAAGACAGTCTGTTAAAAGAGGTCTGTAGATGACAGCACAGGCTACAGTATTTGTAGCCAATAGAACTTTAACTGATCACCTAGCCGAAAAAAAAAAAAAAAAAAAAAGACAGGCAGTCAAGAAAACATTTTATCTTATAAGAAGAGGCTCTAAATAAAAATCTGCCTAAGCAGCAGAGACCTCCAAAGCAGACACCCAAGCAACCGCTACCCCAAAACAAAACACGTGCAACACATAGCTCACAAAGCCAGTGTGCCGAACAGTCACAGCCCTTAAGTCTAAACAACACACCTGATACACTTGTAATAGGTGACTCTATCGTCAGGCACACTGACGTCCTGCTCACCAGGCTGAACAAGGAGAAGGTCACGGTGAGCTGCCTGTCGGGCGCTAGGATCCGCCACATAACACAAGCACTCAGGTCACTCCAAGGCAAGTACAAATATGACTCAGTCATTGTCCATGCTGGTGTGAATGACCTGAGATGTACCTCCCTGAACTACATGAAAAGAGACATAGAGGAGCTCTCTGAGCATGTAGCCCAGGCCGGTATGACCCTGACCTTGAGTAGCATCTTACCCTCACCAAGAATGATGCCACAATATGAAGACAAGATGATCAATTTCAACAATTGGCTTAAGTGTTGGTGTCATTCAAAGGGGATCCAATGCCTGTCAGCCTGGGATGACATGCTCGACAAGCCACGATGCTTCACTAGGGACGGCTTGCACCTGTCACCCCTGGGCTTTTGGATATTGGCAAAGGCTCTTGCTACCCCCATAGTGCCTTTTTTAGGCAAGGCTCAAAAGACAAACCCACCTCCATAGGTATCACAAGGGATAAGAAGCTAAGAGTAATGCTACTCAACGCCAGAAGTCTAAACCTCAAGATGCACGCACTCAAAACTCTCCTTAGCATGGAGAACATCGATATCTGTGCAGTAACAGAAACCTGGTTCAAGGATCCCGAGAGCACCCCAGCACTACCAGGTTATACCTCATACCATGATTTTCGGCCCCAAAACTTGGACCGAACCACAAAAGGAGGGGGAGTATCAATATTTGTCAAAGATACCCACACCTCCAGGTTGGTGGCACAGCACGAAGCATCAGAGACTATCCATGTGCAACTAACTGTGGGTAAAACTGCCTTCCAGTTTATAGCCTGCTACAGACCACCCTCCCAAACACAGGAACCCCACTTGCCCTTCCTGAGAATACTGGAAAATATGAAGGTCTCTCCAAACACCATTATATTGGGCGACTTCAACTACCCAAACATAGACTGGGAGCATTACTCTAGCTCCAACACCCTAGCCCAAAGGTTCCTAAAATTTATAAACTCAAATGCTATGGAACAACTTGTTACCACTCCCACAAGAGGGGAAAACATACTGGACCTGATCATCACCAACATGGGGACACTATGCTCCAGACCAGAAGTGTATCCCTCACTGGTAAGATCAGACCATAAACTAATCTCACTGGATATTCACATCCCGACCCCACCCCCTGCCCAGAAAACCACAGTGAAAAACTTCTCTAAAGCAAATTTCACATGCCTCAAAACCGAGGCGAAATCCTTCAAAGCCCCTGGGCCTGTGGAAAATACGGCCCAGACCGCAGAATCCTTTATAAACGCATTCTATGAACACCTTCAGGAATGCATGGATCATGCAATCCCAAATAAAACCAAGACCCAATCCTCCAAAGGCAGACGTCCAGTCTGGTGGACCCCAGCCATAAACAAACTATACAATAGAAGGAGGAAGCTACTACATGATAGAGCAATATCCCAAAAAGGGTAGCAAAAAACTACGGGCACTCATAAAATCGTCTAAGGCCAGCTTCGAGAGAAAAATTGCACAGGACACTAAGGATAATCACAAGGCTTTCTTTAGTTATGTTAGGAACCTGGTTGGGAATTCCCAGATATGCTCAGAATTAGTCCAAAATGACAAAAAATACACCGAGCCCACAGACATTGCCAACATCCTAGCTGACAGGTTCAGTGCAAACTTCTCCCCCCTCTCCCCACCAAAGGGGCAAATATCTATCCCAACAGAGTGCTGCCCCCCTGACATCTCAGATGCTCAGGTAAGAGCCACCCTCTCCAAAGCAAAAACACAGCATCAATGGGACCAGATGGTGTCCCGGGCTGCGTCCTACATGAACTCCAAGAAGAGCTAAACCCAAACATAAAACTACTGTTCAATCTTAGCCTTACTACAGGATATGTACCCAAAGAGTGGCGTACAGCAACAGTGGTCCCTCTCCACAAAGGTGGTGCCTCAACGGATCCTGGAAACTATCGCCCCATAAGCCTGACTAGCTTGGTCTGCAAAGCTATGGAAAGGATCATCATGGACCTCATAAATAAAGATATTGGGGACCTACAGACACTGGATCCTACCCAGTTTGGCTTTGTTAAGGGCAGATCCTGCCTCTTAAACCTGGTCAATTTCTTTGAAACAGTCACCAAGGCCATTGACGAGGGAAGGTGGTCCACACAGCCTACCTGGACCTCGCAAAAGCCTTTGATACAATACCCCACTCGGGCATTATAGATAAGCTCACCAGCTTAAATATAAACCCCTATGTCACTCGATGGGTTGCAAACTGGCTCAAGGACAGAACCCACATGGTTAGAATTGCTGGAGCCATGTCAGACTCCAAACCAGTTACAAGTGGCATCCCACAAGGCTCAGTCCTGGGACCTCTCTTGTTCGGTATATATTTCTCGGTACAGGCCAACACGGAAGGACTGTGGCTGACCAAGTTTGCAGATGACTGCAAACTGGGCGCCATAATCAACTCTCCAGCCGACACAAGCATCCTCCAAAAGGGCCTCATAGAAACAGACAACTGGTGCCAGAGCCATGGCCTCAAGCTAAACACCAAAAGTGTATAGTCATCCCCTTTGGCAAAACAAAGTGCCCACAAATTACCACATAGGTGGTAATCCATTAAGTACAGAAGAAGTCATTAGGGACCTGGGGACCCAAGTTGATAGCAATCTCTCATTTGACAACCACGTGGCCAAAGTGGTTAGAAAAACATTTTATATAGCACACCTAATCATGAAGGGATTCACATCTAGATCAGGGGAGGTCATCGTGCCTCTTTACTCATCCCTCATCAGGCCCATAATTGAGTACAATGCCCCTTTTGGGATGTACCTTACCAGACACCTGCAGCAACTGGAAAGACCCCAAAAGTACCTCACCAAGAGGATCAAAGGGCTCAAACAGATGCCATATGCTGCCCGGTTAAAGAAACTCCAGCTCTACTCAGTGGCATACCGCCTGCTCAGAGGCGATCTGTCCCTGACGTATAAAGCCATGTCCAACCTGGAATTAATGGACATGCTGCACCTCAGAAAATCCAAATCCCATCGAGCTACACGCTCGAGAGACTTGAACCTCAGCACTGAAATAAATAGGACATGCTGGAGGGACAGATTCATAACCAGGAGGCTCCCTTCACTCTGGAATAAAATCCCAGTCCAGGTTAGGCAGAGTCCCACATTGACTCTCTTCAAGAGGAATCTTGATGAGTGGATGGGAGATCATAGGTTTACCCCGGCTATCACTTCTGTGTCACTGTTAGACAGAGGCACAGTATACTAACCTCAAAAAAAGGCATAGCAAAATTAATTTAAAATGGGTGGCGAAAGCCAAACACACTCTGGCTAGGCTTATAAATGCCCTAGGGCAGATAGCCTAGTATTAACCTATGAACCTATGAACCTATGAACATATATCATGGGGGTTGGGATTGGTTAGCAGATTTTCCCAGACTGCCCAGACCTCTTACCTTTCTCATCAGGTATGACTCATCATTCATTATCCATTTCATCTTTGTTTTATTTATGAAAGCATCTGAAAAAGTTAACTTATTGTGTAAAACCATTTAGTTTCTCGAATATTTAATAGATCTGTGTGTGAGTATAAGAGAATTTCTTACTTAACTTTATTTCTTTTTATTCGCAATAAATTATTTTTCAGTTTACTTTCTTTTCAAAAAGTTATCTTTATCACTTTCTTGTCCATGGATATTTGCCCATCTTCCTTGCGATGCTTCAAGTCTTATGTAGAAAATGGACCATTATGGTCACAGATAAACACACTTGTTGGTTATATTGTATCAGGATGAAAAGAAAAAATTTACCAGTGGTTCTAGTATATCCACCTCACAAGCAGGACCCCTATGTGTGTTCAAATTTGAGTTATAGGCCAGATGGTTACCAAGACAAAATTTACTCCTGAAATTTTTGACTACTGTTAACCCTTGCTGATTGTTGTGATTTTGAAAAAAAAGTATGCATTACTGTCAGCTCTCATGCTGAGGTCAACTATTCTTGTATCCCTGCTTTTGTTATTATATCGTAATAGGGAAACAAACATTTCCTATTGTCCTCTCTGCCTGGAGTATAAACAGGCTACACAGTGTAAGTATATTAAGTTTGGGGCTGTTCAATTGTCCAGAGATGAAAAGCAAGTCCAATTATACTTGGCCTTATGAAAAAGCAAATCCAGCCACCCTTCAGGCTCCTTTATAACATGTTTGGCTTCAGAATTAAATGTGCAACATTGCTGTCTGCCAATAACAACCTGTAATACCATGTGCCTAGGCAACCGCCCCCTTTACCCCTCTCCAGTACAGCTCTTTTGCAGTTTTTGAGTTGGAAGATAGTATTTTCTTTTTGTTCATTCAATGAGACAGATTATTGGGAGATATGATTACCTGCTTCAGTGGCATTTCTCTCACTCTACATGAGGTGGATAGTAAGCCCTTATACCAATATATATAGTACTTTGCAAGTAGGTTATAGATATTTGCGTGGATGGATAAAAGCAAAACCTGCCACATTTTATTAAGTATATGAACATCTGCCATTACTCACTGTCATTTTTGCTTTCTCCTCTAGCTTACATGAAGTTTGATTGGGCTTGTAAGTATGTACTCTGCAGAAACACAACTAATATGAATAAACAACTTTACTTTCCTCGTCACAACTGCATGCAATGTATGTGCTTCCCAAGGGACAATTCATAAATCTACGTAGAAGAGTATACGATGATTCTGTCTTTACTCAAATATCTGGTGAAATGATTAACAGATGTCACAACACAGAGTATGGGAATTTGGTAACATAACCCAATTTTGATTTTTTGAAAATTTCCAAAGAACCTTAGGGGAAATGCATGCTTAAATAATATCACAAACCAAAAGCTAAAAAAAAACACTTCGACTTTCCCTACTACTTCAGCAATTAACCTTAATGGAAAGAAAACATTTTTTCTTACACCAACACATTTTTAATGAACTCATTTTAATTGCTCGGTTAAAATTATCCATGATAATTACAGTTTAAATAAACATCTAGATTTAAGTGAAGAAATATACATTGTCCATGCCAAAAACAGCAATAAGTAATGTATAGTTCTACATTTTTTCTTACAGCATTTGGTGTGTGATTTTTTTTTAAGTTTTTTGGATTGTTCATACTCTATTAACTGATGCTTCCTGTTTCCTTCAGCTAATTACATAGCTTTTGAGTAACTACAGAGCTTTTTCAAGTTACCTGGCAAGGAGACAGACACACCAGGAAGGTCAGCACCAACTGCTTCACTAATTGAGTCTTTACAATTTGGGAGAAGGGGGGATTTTTCTGTTAGTTCCTGAAAAAAGGTGTGAATTTAAAGAAGTATTTTGATAAATCAGGGTTTTCTGCTGGTTGCATAAATCTTGGAAATTAAAAGACCGTGAGTATATCAAAATGTGATGACTGCACCAAATGCACTATATTTTGACCAGTGATAAAATAATGCTAGACAACACACTTAGGACTAGGGGTTTATTTGTGTAAAGAGACTTTTGGTACAAGTGGACTAGTGTAAATTGCAACCTGATCTGGTTAACAAGCCCTTTTACATGGGAAGAATGGAAAGAATTTGCCAGAAGAGAATTTATGAGCAATCTTATAATATTAAAACTATTCATAGCAATGGTTCAGTTGGAAGAAATGTTGTTTTGGAATTTAAAAAGGGTCCCAAGGACTTAAGAGGTAGTCAGTGAGAAACTTGTTTAGAGTTTTAATAGCAGGGTGTCACTGTTTTCCTGGGCTTGAATGATCATGTTTCCCTTTTACCTGTTATCATTGCATTCAGCCGAAGTACAGTGTGGTAGTATGAACTGTTAATTTTATATCATATATTTCTCTATATATGGTTTTATATACATCCATTTTTAGAGTATGGGGGTAATTCAATAAACCCTACATGGAGCGATTCTCCATGTAGGAATAGTGTAGTGGCCCAAACATGAATATGGCTGCTGAGATATTCAGGAAACAAGGCTGGGGGTGTGCACGAGCATGTGGACACAGTGAGGAGGTGTCCCCAAAATGCATATCACCTAATCTGCTGGTGAAACCATGCAAATGAGGTGATTTTCTGATTCAGGAAGCAGAAAAGCATCTGTGTAGGTGCTGTGTCAGCAGGAAAAATGTACGTGGTTACAAACTGTGTACCAGACTAAATTTAAACAGGGGCTGTAACAGCCCAAATAAAAGGTTATATATGTCACAGTAGCCATGCAAATGGCCAAAACTATGGCCATTGAGTTGAAAAAGTAATGCAATATATAAAAAATGTAACTTTTTTTTTTAATACATATGCCAAGTTTAAGCGGCACACAGCGATGAGCAAACATCCTATTTTGCAAAAAAAAAAAAAAAAAAAAAAAAAAACAACAACAAAAAGTGTGTGTCTGAGGTTGCTAAGCTATGCTTAGACCCGCGGTGTATGTTTTAGCTAGTTAAAGAAAAGCTATGCATGCCCATGTACAGGAGAGGCTATAAACTGCTGAGCAATGTTTATACTAGCGCCATGGGTTTGTGCAGAGTGCCACTGGGCTTAGCAGTGGAAGAAATTTGGAAAAAAAAAAAATAAATAAAAGGAAATAGCCTGAGCAAGCCAATCAAGTATAACAGACTGATAAGCCCTGTTCCACCGACACTGGCCCATTCAAACCTCTCAGTGATATACCTGGCAGGTGGAATGTATCATAGTCAGCCAATCACACAGGCTGCACATGCACCACACCATTGTAAAGTATGCATATAGCCTACAATCTGATTTTTCCCCACACACTGTGTATCATTGGAGAACATACTTGGGAATTTTAACTGAACAAATGATAGGGCTGCTGCTGCTCTGCTACATCTGTATGCACTACAGGCTGAGGTCAGTGATGATGATGATGCTGACAATAGGCCCAGACTGAGGAGGAGAAGAGTGTTCAGACTCAGGGTAACCTTTCAGGGCTACATGAGCTGAAGATAGTAGAGCACTACAGGATGGACATGGACATACTACAGGAACTCACTGAGCTCCACTGCCCTCATCTCAGACCCACATCCAACAGAAAGGAACCCATCCCAGTTGAAACAAAGGTATGTGTAGCCTTAAGAATACTAGCTACCAGTACTTTCCAAAGACCTACTGGGGACATCATGGGGTCTCACAGGCATCCACATCCAGGGTACTCCACCAGTTCCTGGATGTCATGCTAAGACATGCCAGTGAGCACATTTATTTCCCCAGCACCCCTGAGGAGAAGGCCAGCAATAAGCATCTCATCCACCATGTAGCACACTAGCCAGAGGTACTGGGTGCAATAGACTGCACTCCTGGTGAGGAGGGTAGAGCCTATGTCAACCACAAGGGATATCATTCCATCAACTGCCAGGTTGTGTGCAATGCCTAGGGCATTATCATCAATGCGTGTGCTGGCAGCCCTGGCAGATATCATGACTACCACATCTGGCATGCATCACAGCTGTACCAGGCATTTTCCGGGGGGAAATCCCATATGGCCATCTAGTGGGGGATGCTGGCTATTCACTGGAACCATGGATTATGACACCCATCAAAATTGCACACCCACCAACTGAAGAATTCCATAATGAGGCACACACACAAACTAGGAACATCGTAGACCATGTGTTTGGGCTTCTCACGTCATGGTTCTACTGCCTTGACATATCTGGTGGAGCCCTGCAGTACTCTCTAGCCACATGTGCACACATGTTCATACTATGTGCCATGCTACACAATATGATCCTGTGGAAACAGCTGCAGCAGGAACATCAGAGTGAAGGGAGACATAGCCCCCAACAATTGCCAAGGTCCCCACAGGCACAGGGGGACTTGAGGAGGGAACCCCGTGAGCCTGTCCCTATAGGCAGACATAGGCATGCCCAGTACACCCTGACCTTATCAAAGAGGCAAGGCATGTCACATACACTGACAACCTAGGGACCCAGGGACTGACACCTCACTCCAACTCACATATACACAGTAGAAAGGATGCCAGCCACATCACACTACCTGTACCTTTCCATGTATAGGCTGTGTACCGCATGCATCCAACAGAGTCAGCCCTGAAGCACTGTTCTCTTAACTGCTTCAGGCGCAAGGGAAGTCACTCTTCTTAACAAAATGAATGAGGTAGCACACTGTGGTAGCATATCTATGGTATTGCTGCATATATGCAAGGGAATGGAGTGGGCTACCGAGGTAGCAGCAGACAATGGAAAGCTATGTGGGACAATAGGAACTCTCTGCCAAATACTGGCTTCTATGCAGTAGACCCCAAGTCAGCAAAACCCACTGCACTATGTGAGGGACTTTCAAACAGCAGGGTCATAGGACATATGCATGGATGTCAATGTTGGAGTCCCATACATACCTCTCAACCTCTTAGAGCAAGAAATCTGTACAAAGCCATAAAGAAATGTGGGGCAATGGCCCAAAACATGGATAATTGTTAAATATTGCTCTTACAAACATAGAAAGTTGATAGAATAACAGGTGCTGCAGTAGCATGAATTCTCTAAAGGGTAAGAAGTCAGAAACTCAAATGTCTGGAATTATTTTCCAACTTCAGTCTTTAATGATTTTCCACTAATTTTCTGAACAACCACAATTTAATGAAAATGAAAAATGGACACAAAATTCGAGAAAAACATCTGGATATTCTTCAAAAATCTCTACAGTTGAGAGGTATGGTCCCATACCCCCGACACACCCATGTTCCCATAGAACTGCAGTAACAGTTATGTTTGTACGGTAATAGCAGCAGACCACACATTCCCATGGCTGTCCCAATCAACTTGTTAACATGTTCCATTTCTACAATATGCAGGGGTCAGTGTGCTATGTATGTGTGTGGTTAATAGTGTCAGGAAGTAGACAGAACTGAGTGGTGGCTGTTGTGGCTCACAGGGCTAAGTACATCACTGTGGATGACAGGGTCCATGGTTCAAGACTGGCTGTGACTACTACTGTGCATGTCAACTACAGCTCTGGTAAGAGGTCTACAAGTTGTCTAGAAGTCAATAGTTGTTACTGCAGGAGAGCTGGACAATGGAGAGACAGGGGGCCACAGATATGGACAGTACACAGCTCTGAGTAACCTAGGCAGTGCCTAGTAGAACAGCAGGTTGTGACAAGTCAGTGTTGTGCCAGGATACAAATGCTTCCACATAACTGTGTCAGTACTGACAACAACTAAGTGGGCACCATCAATACCCCACAGATGTCAGGGTTTCTTAGAATGTCCACATGTATGCCTCGTATATCTGTTCTGTTTGTCATAACATTGCATTTGTCTGGAAAACTATTGGCAAACCAATACAGGTTGATATGAAAACATCAATGACAGATGGTTGAGATGCAGACTCTTCATACTCATAAGAAAATGCAAGCTATACAAAAGCAGTCTAACAACTGTGTTTGGAAGAGCAATATTAAGATGCTGTCCCAGTGTCTGCGGCTGTATCTGACTGTGATATATGGCCATGTCAAGATGTTTGACTGTAAGAGTTTGAGAGGTATGGCCAACATATAGCCATAGAAAAACAGTGCAACACAAACCATCTGAGAACCACAGCAGATGTATGGGGCACAATGCTAACCAACCTGCTATACAGGTACAGTCAGAGGTGTGCAGTCCATAACCCTGTGTGTAATGTTGTGACATCTACAGCACTCACAACATAACAACTACAAAACAGCAGCTATGGACAAAGCCTGCAACTGGACCAGAGCAGGATGAAGGGCCACATATAAGGTGAAGGAGGAACCACTGGCCAGACAAATGTAGAATGTGCAGAAAACAACAATTCATGCAGTAGCATGGGTTCCCTGCAGTATATGGAGTCAGTAGACAAATGTCTGTAAGTGGTTCCTCACATTAATCTATACTGATCTGCCACGAACATACCAGGACATCACAGTGCTGTGCAAAATGTACCTCACATATTACGCAAAACTCTGCTCAGTCCAATACCATCTGTACCCACCCTCCATATTACTCAGTTAATAAGAATACCACACAGCCAGCAGATCCCTCAGCCAGTGTATCAATGGAGTGCTGGACTGTTTACAGAGGTTCATCAGCCAATTGGCTGTAGCATACAAACTCCTGGACTGGAATACAGGTAGGTCTGGCCTGGAGTCCCACTCTTACTATTGATGGTCATACTGGGCATGCTCCTGCACTTAGCTACTTTCAACCCGTGTCTGAACCCACATCTGACTATAGAACTGGGATGTACATATATCCCTTCTGGATACAGGCAGCTATGTACACCTTAACTGTCTATCCTTACCCCCATCAGACATGTTTACCTCCAGCTATCCATATGTGGTATGTATAAGATTTATCTAGATTTGCTGAGTGTAATATACATACAGATATATAGGTAACATATATAAATATATATTTTATAGAAAGGCAGAGGCAGGGGGATAGAGAGAGAAAGAAAGAGAGACAGAGAGAGACCCTGAAAGGCATAGAGTGATGTGCTGCAGCAGCCACACATACACCAATTTTAACCAGTGGCATGTGCAAATATTATGGTGAGGCTCATTGTGTAATAGTAGGTAGGGAGGATTTAAAATCTCACATAAGTCGCCGCATTTGTGTGTGAGTGTGTGTGTGTGTGTGTGTGTGTGTGTGTGTGTGTGTGTGTGTGTGTGTGTGTGTGTGTGTGTGTGTGTCTGTATGTATTACACATACAGCAGAATACACACACCCAACAGGCCTATGTCTGTGTAATGACCACCCATATTTGGGCCCTGTGACTACTGTCCTCCACAACAGTGGTCTCCCTGTCAGCAACTGCTGATGTAATACACCACAATAGCACTGGCAGACATTCTCTACATGTGTAAGTCCTGTGGTGCATGCAATAAATACATAGTGCTATAGTGTAACTAGATAGATAGGTAGTGATTCAATTCCCAACAATGGCAACTGAGTGTGTGTGTGTGTGTGTGTGTGTGTGTGTGTGTGTGTGTGTGTGTGTGTGTGTGTGTGTGTGTGTGTGTGTGTGTGTGTGTGTGTGTGTGTGTGTGTGTAAACATATTCTCTTGTGACTGTGTGTGTTTCTTCCTTATGTGTATGCAATGCCAATACATTTTGAGGCCTGTTAACTCCCAATTGCCCTGTGTAACAGGGCCTGCTGATGTCACCCACCTTAGATGCACCATTGGACACTTGCCAGACATGTAAGCTCTGTGGTGCATGAGTTAAGTGCATAGCACTATAGTACATATAACTAGATAGGTAGGGGTTTGAATCTCAATGCTGCTAACTGTCTGTGAAGCATATCTCCTGTGGCTATAGTATAGAGAAGTACATCTCAGGTTATTTGCTACCACATGGATTATGACTGAGTCATATAGGTAATTGTGGTCCAATGACTTGAATGCATGTGTAATGTGGTGTATCCTAGCCCCTGATAAGCAACTGACTGTAACTTTCTCCTTACTCAGCCTGGTGAGTGGGACATCAGTGTGTCTCAAGATGGAGTCTCCAATGACTAGAATGTTGGATTGTGTGGTGACTTCCCTTATGGTCTTAGATGTTGAGGCTCCATGAGATGTAGCTCTACACATTGATGTGGGTGTTGTTTTGAAAGACTGCGTTTGGGGCTGCTGAGGGTATTTCTTGTGTGTATTTTGTCTGGGAGGTCTTTGTGATTTAGGAAGGTTACATGAAAGTGCCTCAGTATATGTGGGTCTATATGTCTGATTTTAATTGTGCGTGTTGGGTGCAGCATGTGCACTACTGACAATTGTATTGACATTGGGAGAACTTTTATGTGAGAGTTTTGCCTCCAATGATGTTGCGTAAATACATCTCTCACATACTATATCAGCTTGTTTGAGGTATGGTATGTGTGTGTGTGTGTGTGTGTGTGTGTGTGTGTGTGTGTGTGTGTGTGTGTGTGTGTGTGTTGGTTATTCCATTTTGAGCCCTGTTCCATCCTGTTGACTCCCCCAATTCCATTACTTTACAGGGCCTGCTGATGTTATCCAACTTAGATGCACCATTGGACACTCTCCAGGCATATAAGCTCCATACTGCATGTGATAGATACGTAGCATTATAGTACATACAGTTAGATAAGTAGGTGCTCTAGTCTCAGTACTGCCAACTGTGTGTGTGTGTGTGTGTGTGGGGGGGGTTGGTTATACCATTTTGAGGCCTGTTGATATCATCCACCTTACATGCACTGTCACTCTGCAGGCCATATCTCGACTGTATAGAGTTTTGCAGAATGAACAGATGTTTGCCTCATATATTTGGTCTGTGTCTCATAAAATTGTGGTTTCCTGGCAAATCTTTGGCAAATCATTGAGAGTTGAATTCAGAAAATAATGACAGACATTTGGTTTCGGACTTTATACCCTTCACGAACGTAATGCTAATGCGAAACCTGTCACTCTATCTGTTATCTACGTTTGTAAGAGCAATATGTAAAAAGTGTCCTTATTTTTGGGTGTGTATCCCCCCATTATTGAAGGCTTTGTCCACGTTTATTGTTCTAAGAGGTTGAAAAATATGCCCCAAACATATAAGCTCCATGGCACACGCAATAAGGACATAGCACTATAGTACCTACAACAAGATAGATAGGGGTTCTAATCTCAATACTGGCAACTGTATGTGTGTATGCATATCCCCTGTAGCAGTGTAGCTCTTTTGCCTGTGTGTACAATGGTGATACCATTTTGTGTGCCTGTGCCACCCTGTTGACTCGACCATCACAAACCTATTCAGGGCCTACAGATGTCATCCACCTTAGATGCAGAGTGAGCCATTTTCAAAGACAATAGCAGTGTTGTGCATGCAATACATATGGTGGGCTATAGAGTACATACCTAGATAGATAGATATTTTAATCTCAAAACTGGCAACTCTCTGTGCATGTGTGTTGGAATGCATGTTCCCCTGCAGCAGTGTGTGTGTGGCACTGTTATACCATTTTAAAGGCCTGTTAATCCCTCAGTGGCAATTCTTACAGCATCTGCAGATGTCATCCACCTGAATAGTGTGCATGTGTGTTGGAATGCATGTCCCCCTGCAGCAGTATGTGTGTGACACAGTTATACCATTTTAAGGGCATGTTAATACCCCAGTGGCAATTCTTCCAGCACCTGCAGATGTCATCCACCTGAATAGTAGTGGCAGACACCGCAAGACTGTATAAGCTCCATGGTGCATGCACATCCCCAGGGTCCATGTCAGATGGACAAAAGCCCAGTTAACTGACAACCACATCAATGAGACAACTTTGCCGACAGAACAAATCCCCAACAATGGTGAGTAGTGCAGAATGGGAGTTAGTCCCATTCCCTCACTGTAGTGCGATCTCGGAGTTGGTATATTTAAGTAGGGGTGTGGGGGGAGCAGCCTCCCATGGGGGTGCAGAGGGGCTTGCCCCCCCTGCTATATATGTTTTAATGTGATTTTCAAGTGTATTACGGAAACAGGAATGCATTCTGTTCCGTAATACATTGACTTACCGTTGTCGAGGATTTGTCCTGTCTGTGAAGTCGTCTCGTTGATGTGGTCGTCAGTTAACTTGGCTTTAGTCCATCTGACATGGACCCATATCCCCTTGCAGCAGTGTGACTGCGTTAGGGCCAAAAACATATCCGTCAACCCCTTAGAGAAAGACAACTGGATAAAGGCATACAGAAAAGTGGGACAAAACCCAAGCAGTAGGGTCAATCTTTAAATATTGCTGTGACAAACATAGACAGTAGATAGCATAACAGGTTGTGCATTCACATGCATTTTCTGAAGGGTATGAAGTCTGACAAGAAAATATCTGTCATTACTGTGTAACGTCAGTCTTTAATGATTTAGCTCTACTTTGCCAGAAAACCACAATGCTATGACAAATGGAACAAAAATATGTCGCAAACATCAGGACATTTGGCAGAAATCTGAAGAGGTGAGAGGTATGGCTACTACCTTTCCCAGCATGCAGGTTGTAGTTCATGTTTAGCCAGGTGTGACCTGTGACAATGACTCAAACAATACAGAGGTCCCCAGAGTGTAGGACAACAAACATTTTCTAAGGTTGTCTACTACTTGCATAAAGCAGTTATTTCACATCAGAAGCACCTTAATGTTATAAGAAATAGCATAACTTAAGGTAATGTGAGACAAGGAAGCTGTCCAATTGGCAAACCAAGGAAAGTCCTGTTTGTTGGACTTGCCATGGGTATGGTATGTCCTGTCAACTGCCACGATACTACAAGATGTGTCCCACATTCCACATTTGATAAGGTGGCAACCGTATTCTGTGTTGCCTATGTGTGTGTGACATCTAGACATGTATAGGCCCTGTGAGTAGCTGTCACCCCCAATGACCCACATGTATCTAGGCATGAATGCTAACTGCCACCACCCACATATGAAGGTACCAACTAAGGCTGTGGCAACTGTAAGTAGTGTGCTGTCTGTCATTCACCCACAAATTGATGTTAACACACTGCAATGGGGTCATTCAGTGGATATGGAATGTTGTCAAGGTCCTGGCCTCAAGATGAATGCAGAAAACAGTACCATCATACCAAAGGGTGATGACATGGCCCCACTATTTCCCACATCAACAGCTACCCAATAAACACACAAACTGTGTTGATAGACCTGGGTACTCAGGTTGATAACACTGTTGTATTCAGCCATCAAGTAGTTGCAGTGGTCAGAAAAGCCTTGGAGGTGGTTCACCACATAGTTAAAGGGACTGCATCCAGACAAAAGGTGGACATTACCTCTGTATAGTCCTCAGCCAGTACAACAATGAATTATCATCATGGCCAGTCCAGTATGTACCTATGTAGACATCTGCAGCAACTGGAAAGGCTATGTTAACACCTATAAAGGTTAGCCATGGCCTTCAACACCTATTCCATGCAGACAACCTCGAATCAGTAGTGCCCCACTTGGTATCGGACAGGTTGTCCACAGATGGCCTGTGGCATGCATAGATGGCAAAGATGTGCTCAGCCCTTCAACAGCTGCCCCATATATGTGAGTCTAACTCTGTGCTTATTACCAGCACGACAGGCCTGAATCACATATGTGACAGCAAAAAAAACCTGCTAGAGAGACAGGTTTGTCTCCCAGAGGCTGTTCTGTCTCAGGAATGCACTTCCCATACATGTCAAACAGAGTACCATGCAGACCGTCATCAGGTGCATCCGTGATGAGTGGATGGAAAACCAATGATCTGTCCCAGGGGTCCAACCTGTGTCCATCAATGCCAGGGGCAACAGGTGCTGATCGATGATTCTGTTGGGGATAACATAATGGCTAGGCTTGTAAGGGACCCAGAGCCAGTACTCTTGTAACCTTCTATGGACCTCTGAACCTGTGATCCCACGGTCCTCCCAGGTGACATGTATCAAGAGTAGCATGCTGTGTCAAGGGGTATGCATGCAAGATTAAGATGTCTGCCCCCATTAACCCTCACACACTGTACCATGCATAAGCACTTAGGTAAACATGTACATATACAGCTGTACATTGGCAAGGAAAAAGTCTCTGCATTGCCACTATGTCATCATAAGCTTCTGTAATGGCAGCAGATCACCATGACTTAGACACAGAACAGAACAGAAACATAATAATATCTGTCAGACAATAGTCGGTCAGCAGTACTAACAGCAATAGAGCATCATGGCACAAAGGTACATAAACTTTGATTCGTACGAATGGCAATTGCAGCAGACAGCACCTTACAGATCAGAACACTACTGCACTAGAAACTGCCATTAACTGTACTATATTCACCCTCTGCAACAGACACATATTAGCATGTCCTTGCATCTATAGTATGGATGACAGGGGTGTAGAAAAGGTATAATCACATGCACTGTGTGTGGTGTGGGGTTGCCAAAGGCCTAGGCTGTGCTATACTGTTGACATCATGTGTGTGTGTCTGTAGTTGTGCTGGTCAGCTGAGCCATGGAGATGAGCTGTTTGTGTCTGTTGATGACCTGCATGTGACAGTGGTGTGTGTGTGTGTGTGTGTGTGTGTGTGTGTGTGTGTGTGTGTGTGTGTGTGTGTGTGCACAGTCAAGCCATGTGCTAGCCCTACACTAGGGTATATTGGTCAGCCATGGACCATGCATGGCAGAATGTACAGTGCATCATCTCCAGCCACGAACATGGGAACTGGTTCTGCCAAGAGTGGCACTGGCACCACCATGTCCAGGTCCAGATGCGGTACTACTTGCTGATAGTGACCAGTGTCTGCTGGGCCAATGTCCCATATGGGACTGCCCAGGACCATGTGCCCATGGCCTACCATGTCATGATGTGGACAGTAGCCTCCCATCAGTAGTGCTGGTGGTACTTCCACTATAAAAGTGTGACTGTGCATGGCCACATTGGCTATCAGCTGATGTTGTTGCTGACCTACATCTACATGTCTGATGCCCTACTCTCACCACATGTTCCAGCACAGACATTGTACAGTTAAGGACTGACAATGTCTCACCCCACTGTCTATCCACTTCATCAGTGAAATGACGTAAGGCATCACCAATGCCATGGATGGAGTCATGCATGCTAGGTAGTGTGGTATCGATGCCCCTGAGCATCTGTCTAGTGTACCGTTAACAATATGCTGGTGCCTCCATGATGGACTGACACATGCATTATGTGACAGTTGTGTGACACCTCTGAGAGGTGCTGGATGGGCAGCAGTTCTACTTTGAGCACCCCTGCCAGTCTGCCTGTGTGAGAACTCACCAGCTTTCTGGCTATGGCTAGTTTCTACAGTCAAAGATGTCACAATCACCACACTCCCCTGTTCGATGCCACCACCCTTTGACTGCCCAATATCTGTGGCTGCTGGGGACTGGGTATGTATGGGCATACTGACTGTGTGCAGGGACATTGGGGGTAGAAGTAGGATGTCAATCAATGGGACACATTCAGCCCCCAACAACCTCACCTCAGCCTCACAATGGCCATCATCATCATGATCAAAGTCTGATGACACACTGACATCAGGTTTTGAGAGGGAAACACACAAACCCCATGGTCACCTGTGAGGGGTAGACAACATGACTTCATTAATTCCTGCACTATAATGTCTACTGACCCCCCACACACACACACACACAGCTGATGTGCCACAAAGGCTTTATACAGACCGCACCTTCTGAATGATGCCATGCACAACACACAATCAGACATCAACAGACACACTATATGCAAGCCGTCAACAACATGCAGTGCAGTTACATCCAGGTAATGTTGTTAGAACTACACACCTGTGAGATACATGACAAGTCAGACTATTTGATGGACCCTCACCTAAAACACAGTGTACCTGTTTGGACAATAGTAATGCACCCCTGTATAGCAGACTGGCTACACCTTTACAAAAATACATGCTAATATTTTACAGCTACTGCAAATATGCTACTGCACTTACCAATGTGATGCACTGCAGTGAACCCCACCACAAGTGAACATGCATGTATTGCAATATGGCTAAGCTTAGCAGTATTGTCCATCACAAACTGGCAGCCGTTAACATCCCTAGGGTATTGATCAGCCATATCAAGACAGTTTTATACTCACCAGCTAAAGGATGATGGCTTCCAGCCACACTAGAGGTACCTATGGATTTGTGTTGGAGAGGTCTTGTCAGCAGACACACATGTGACATTGGTACAGGATAATATGTGCATTTATCAACATGTACAGTACACACTGTGATACTACCCAGATTGGTGACATTCACAATATATATGTGTGCGCATGTGTGCATTACACAACCCCACCCACTAATGCAGATTGACCTGACCTATGTGTACATGTATGCAGAGGCTGCCACTATGAATGCTACAATAATAATGTGATCACTAGTGGCAGCTTACCTGGATGCTCTTCAGCTGTGGAATCTGTGCCACCCACTTCCATGACATATGTTGTGTTGGTTTCTTATAAGCTGGGGGATGGACCTAGGTTTGTCAGGAACTCCTCTGTGGCTGAGAGTCAGAGTTGCATAGTAGACCTTCCCCAGTTCCAGCACAGACCCTGGCCACAGGTGTGTCCCTTTGCCATGCATAATGTTTTATATCTGTATCACAGTGTTAGGCCTGTTCATAGCTCTGGTCCTGGTGGCTCATGTCATTAACCATTGTTACGAGGTCTGCCCACTGTGCAATGCATTCTTGATGGTTATGGTGAGTCCTTGTCAACAGCACCCAGTGATAGAGTCTCAGGTCATCAATAATGGCAGCAACCTCAGCTTCTGAGAAAGGTGGATTGCAACGTCTATACATTTCAACTGAAAGATGTGAAGAGGGGAACACATCACAGAACTGCATACATTGCTCACCACAATGTACACACCCTGCACATCTACAATTGCCACCACTATCCACCGCTAACTCCCACATCATAGACTGCCATCTATCACCACAGTATGTATGTGGCTATCAGCAACATAGTGGCAATACATCATGCATTGCCCCTGATCCTGATGTTTCATGCTATTTGCTGCATGTGTTATGATGTATTCAAATGCATTTACCTGTTATACCTAATATGCAAAAGGCACAATGGTAGATGGTTGTGTCTACCAGTGTGCCTTTTGCTCATCCTCTTTTAATTTATTGGTTGCAATTATTTGCTGTTTACCTGTTGCACCTATTAATGCTTGTTCGTAGCCTGTCTACATAGTATGCTGTGGTGTCAGCCTACTATTGTTATGGTATGCTGTGGTGTCAGCCTACTATTGTTATGGTATGCTGTGGTGTCAACCTCCTATTGTTGTAGTAAGCTCCTGGGCTGTAGGCCCACCCCTCAGGTATCCCTGGCTTTCCTCCCTCAGATTCTGGACTATATATCCAGACAATGTCCTACAGTTTACCCTGCCAGTGTGGTTGATATGGGTGCCCTGGCACAGTGTAGCACCTGCCTCATGTATACAGATGGACAGCCATCTACAAACACCACCTAGGAACACACTGTGCGAGAGATGCAATGACAATAGGAACTTGCAGTCCATAATCCTTCCCTGTCAAGGCTGCATAGCTGTCCCCAAACAGGTTGTTAACACAATCGGTACACCTCACACACTATCCACACCTACACAAAACACACACACACACACACACACACACACGCACTCACACACACACACACATGCTTGGACCTCAACATACACATCCACAAACAAAGAAGACCTCCAAGGCAAAGCAACACGTGAATGCCACACCTGCACATGGCACATAACACACATGACCACACACCATGTCCCACAAAAACGCAGGTGTCAGCACATGTCAAACATGTTACACATAGGACACTCCATCGTGAGACACAGTGATGTAAGTAGTACAGTAAGTACACCCAACTTAACCCTGCTTAACTGGATCTCTCACACCTTTGCAGCTTCCTTGTGGCAAGGAATACAAGCATTTATCTCACCTACAGGGGACCTGTTAGTTTCATTAATTTTTCTGCTGTACTAGGCAGTTTCTATAGTGCTTATTTGTCAAGTGGCACACTCACTCACTCAATCAAATAGTGTTGGACTCCCTTGAACTTTATCTCTCCATTTTTATCTCTTTTTAGCAACTGCTAATATCAAGAGCTGCAAAACTATACAGACCTAATAAAGCAGCATGTGTTAGGCTGCTATTAGATGCGTACATTTCTTACCTCTAGGAATTGTTACTCTTAACTGCTCCACTGTCTTGAGGCACACTTTAACACTTTAACTGATTGTTTCTACTGTGGTCTGGCAAGCTGCCTCAAGGTTTTCAGGGATCATTTCTATTCACTCAACCTCTCTTTCCCCTTTCCTTTACAGCCTGTGTCCCATTGCTAGTGTACTTTAACCCAGCAGTTTAATTCTAAAGACATAGGATATTTTTTATAACATTATTTGCCCAAGCCTCTTCTATAATTGTGATGGATGTGAGTTGTATTTAGACTATTGATTTGTTCCCTCTGATATGTTCAACAAATAGTTTCCGGCAACTCCTCTCATTTTGCTCGCCACCCTGCCCCAATATCCCACCCGCCGCAGCACACCTACACTTATTCTAGCCAAACATCCTTCCCATTACAGTCACAACCAATCACACCTGCAACATCAACTCTAACCACACCTCCAGCCTACCATTAACCTCCCACCTTGAGTACCATGATCCAACACACACTACCTATACTCTTCACATGCACACATTACATCTTGCCAAATTACCTTTATACCCCCACCAAACAACTTCCACTGCACAAATGCAGTCACCACCCCTCATATCACACCATCACACTACTCATACACCTCTCACAACAAATACACCCCAATGCACAGCCTACTTAAGCTATCACCTCCACCACACAAACAAAAGCATCCCTAATGCCTTACAAACTATCCCACAACCTAATTTATCTATTACCCACTTCACCTAAACAAAAAGCTACCCCAAAACTTGAACTAACTCTCTCATTACTAAAAGTAACATCCTCAGCCATAACAATACCTGCCCTCAGCAGGGACATCAACCCAAACCCTGGAACCCACAACTCCTCCACTGATAGTCAGCCTAACAACCTCACTCACCCTCAAATTACATTCAGTAGGAAACCAACTGACCTTAACCTAAGGCTAAATATCAGAAGTATAACCAATAATATCCATGAACTCCATGCTACCATAGACTTATACTCCCTGATATTATCATTCTAACAGAAACCTTGCTCAAATTTTACATTACCAGTGAGCAAATTCTCCCTTCAGGCTACAATATCCTAAGACAAGATCAGTTGCACAAAAAAGGGGGTGTGTAGCTGTAATGTATAAACAGAATCTTAATATTCACATCCTAAACTTATCAGCCCCCCAAGTGACAAAGAAGAAATAATCTATACCAACCTAAAAGTAAACCAAGACAAGACCATTGACATAATAGGACGCTACATCCCACCTTGCAACAATATCCCTCCACTAGAAAACCTCCTCAGTTGGGTAAATCATTACCTTCCACAAGAAACCATAATATTAGGTGATTTTAGTATAGATTGGCTATCCTGTTACAACCACCATCCAGCCCACCATCTAAATCTTCATGTTTTTTTCCAAGTTATCCATACACCCACCAGAATAAATAAGAATTCCAACAAGCATTCTACTCTTGACTGGATACTAGTCAGCAAGAGCCCCCAATCATACACAGCTGGCTGCCTGCCAGATAGCCTCAATGATCAAACCCCAACTTTCCTACTCAAAAAACACATATCAGGCTAAACCCATTACCTATCAGCAAATACGTAATAAAGTAAACTTTAACCCTGACAACTTCATATCAGCCCTAAAAAACTGCAACTGGACTCCACTAAAATACCTCAACTTTGATGATGCTGTCCAATTTTTCAATGCTACCTTCCTTAAAGTCCTAAACACCCATGCACCCACAAGATTTACGAGAGTTAAAGCCCAGTCCTCCCCATGGCTACAACAAGCCACTAGATCAGAAATGAAAATCTGAGATAGAGCCTGGAATCACTGGTGCAAGAAAAAAGCCCTTCTGATAGACAAAAATTCTGTGAATTACGTAACAAAGTCAAAAAATTAATAAAACAGGTAAAAATCCTAAATTACCAGTCTGCCCTGAACTCCACCCAAAACAACCCTAAACAACTCTGGTCAACCATCAACTCCATCCTCCACCCAGAAATAGTATGAACCGTTACACCAAACAAAACAAACTCCTCTGAAAACATTGCCACCTCTTTCAACACTCACTTCACACAATCTCTTCTATCACTAGCAAAACAAAACAACCCCTCTCCCCTATCCGCTCCAACTACACCTAGTAACCTGCCTACTGCATTCACTTTCTCTCCTATCCCTACCTCCAACATAAAAATACTCTTATCGAAACTAAAGCCCACAAAACTAGCAGCTGACAACTTCCCAGCTGAGTACCTTAAAATTGGAGCTGAAGCCCTAGCCTACCCAGTTGCAATCCTGATTAACCGATCTTTATCTGAAAACTATTTCCCTTCACAAAGGAAAATATCCCTCATTATCCCCCGTCCACAAAGGCGGGCCTTCTACAGAATTCACCAACTACCGGCGCATAGCAATTCTGTCTCCTCTATCAAAATACTTGAGAGATGCATTCACTCTCAGGTTGCTACCTCCTTGCTAACAACCTCCTATCTAACACACAGCATGGTTTCCAACCATACCACAACACAACCACCTGCCTTACTTGCTTTCACTAATACAATCCTTCAGCATGAAAACAATGGTTATTTCAGCTCTGCAACTTTCCTAGACTTATCTAAAGCATTCAATATGGTCTCTCATAAACAACTCATCACTGTCCTCAGTACTCTGTCCTTCTCTCAATCTGTCAGAAACTGGTTCCAGAGCTGACTGACTGCCATCAATCCGTTGTTTGGCATAATGTTATATCCCCCCAACTCCCTGTCTCAATAGGTGTTCCCCAAGGATCCATCCTTGGACCCTTACTCTTGTTCATATTCACTAATAATCTAGCTTCTGCTGCCAAACAGGCCACTCTCATACAGTATGCAGATGATTCCACCATCATCTGCTCAGCCCACTCACTACCTGAACTTCAAAAGACCACACAGGAAGCCTTTTGATCAGTTGAAACTTGGCTTTCAGAAGCGCAATTAATACTTAACCCAAACAAAACAAAACTCCTCATCTTCCAACCCATCAAACACAATATGAACACCCACCAATTTAATATTAAAGCCAATGACAACACCATTACCCCCCCAACAGACCACATCAAATTACTTGGAGTTGAAACTGATAATAACCTCAAGTTTGACATCCACATCTCATTAACCATAAAAAAATACACAAAAAAACTAGGAGCTTTATACAGAAATAAGCAATTCCTCACCAAAACAGCCAAGATTTCAGTTGCAAATAGCCAGCTTATCTCCACCCTATGCTACGCCTCTCCAATATTTACCAACCTAAGGCAAAGTGAGTTAGGTAAACTCAAAGCTTGCTACAACAAAATAGCAAAGTTTGCCACTGGTGCAAACTACCGTAGCCACCACTGCACCTCATTTACTGAATTAGGCTGGCTAGAACTCCCTCACCTCCTTCAATGGTACCAGCTCTCACTCACCCACAAACTACTAAAGCATCCTCTAAAAGTCCCCTCCATCCAAAATCTACTCCAACACTATCATAGCACCAGACCACTATGCTCCAGCAACAAAAATCAATTACAGGTAACTAAAACCAGGAACTCTGCTGGAAAAGCTCTCTTCTCCTACTCCATAGCAAAATTATGGAATACCCTTCCTCACACTATAACATCTGTGTAATCACACACTAACTTCAAAGCTGCTCTAAAATCTCATCTAAAAGAGCACTGGACATGCCCGTGTAACAAAGCTCTCTAACATCTCTACCCAAACCTCTCTAATCCCTTTCTTCCACCCCTCTAACTACCTCGGATTGCAGCCAAATACATTGCTTGTAAACCTATATCTCAGCTGTAATCTTAGCCACTGTTATTCAAGGGTAATAGCTGCTAGTTCAGCTATTAAAATACTTGTTAGTCTTTATGGCACCAATGATATAAGTGTTGTACCATTTAAATAATTTCATTTTGAACTATAACTGTTTACTACTATTGTTAAACAAAACCTACCTATACTTCTTGTAACTTGTAATCAATTGTTGTTTTTAATTGTTATTTTTATTGTGGAGCTTTTCTCCCTGGGCTTCCACTGAAAAAGGATCTGTGTCCAGTCTGATTTTCCTGGTCAATAAATGTAAATAAATAATAAATAAATAAATAAATGATGACATGCCTTTGAGTTTCAGACTTCAAGTCATTCTGAAAATGCATGCAAACACAAATTCTTTTATTCTAGCAACTTTCTAAGTTTACAAGAGCAATATTTTAAATGTATCCCTATTTTTAGCCCTTTGTCCCCACATTATGTCATGCTTTGCCCAGATTTCCTGTGCCAAGTGGTTAAGAGGTATGTCCATGGCAAAGTAACCATCATGTGGTCACGTTTGCAGTCACCATCTTCCACAATACCCATCTAGCTAGGGTCACGCATACATACAACTCCAACGTGAATACAGCCTCCTGGGAGGTGGTATTCAAAGGTTCACAGCCCCAAACCTCTTTGTAGGGACTGCCACCAATATCCACACATTCACACATGTGCTAGATGTGCATTTGTATAGATGCATTGTCAGGCATACCCAACAGGACTACATCTTCCTCTGCAAGGATACATGCACCTGTCTGGTGGACATCTGCAATACATAAGTGTCTATAACAGAGATAACATACCGCAGTCTGAGACAAACTAGCAGCAGGTGCCCATTTACAAGCAATGTCTCATTAGTGTGAACAAGCGATTGCGATCACTCCTGGAAACCTGCACAGCAAACTCAGAGCCCACATTGTCAGCATCCACTACAGACAATCATCTACCATTCCGCACATATGTCTGCAACATCACAGGAAGCACCTGCATCTGCTCACTTGTGTCTTTTTTATTTGGGAAGATATATGTTTATTAAGACATTTTAAAATTATTTAAATTGTTGTCGAAATTGAAAGACTGAATTTATCACAAACAGAATCAGGATTCTACTGGTCTTATGAATGTAATTTTATAAAAATGTTTTTGATGATTTATCACTTTAAACATGTTACAGGAAGTGATGTTACATTTTAGGAGTATTTATAGATGTGACTGATTTCTTGGTTTGTCTGATAAATTCCTGTAAAAATTGAATTTGGGACGAAAGCACTTACATACGTTGTGGAAAATAAAAGTGATTTCTGTTTTATATCCAGAGTGATATGGCTGGATGTTTTTTCATGGTTGGGACTGTATTTCCTGATTTATACATGATGTGATATGCCAGCTGTATCCACCAGTAGTTACTATCACTATTGTACAACAAACAATCCAGTAGTATTTCTACATGGGCTGACCATTACTGGGGTGACTCAGGGGTGAGAGCTGTCATCTGTACCACTGAAGACAGAGCCAAAAGGCAAGATTATAGGTGCTGAACAGCAGACTAACACCAACATGCAATTTCAAGATATGTTGTTGAGACCTACTGTTGACCTTCCTATTTCCCATGACTGCATCCCCCCATCTGCATTCCATTACATGGTTAACTCTATGACATACCTGGTATCGTGCTGTACTCCTTTGTGAGCAAAAATCTAGTGGTATTTTTCCTTGGAAATCACAGTCCGTCTTCATGAAAAAAGTCACAGGCGTCTTTACCATAGGCAGCAACTTGCCTTTTATAGGTAATTCTCATGAACAGATGATTACCTGTGCACCAATCTGTGAGTCATGCTTGCTAGAACAGCTGGGGTGCATTGCCATTAGCCAATGGCATGGGAACACAGTGCTATAATTAAGGCCTTCATGTAGGCCTTGGCCCTTTTCCTGGCCTGTGAAGACATAATCGAGGTATGGGAGCTACAGAATCACAGAGGGTAGGTAGAAATACTGTTCACTTTTTGGATTGATGTGGTATGTACACAGTTTTGCATGCTATGTTTGGCTATTGTTAACAGACTTTCTAATTCTGTGGCAGTTTACTGTTTAACAATGTGTTTTGGGTCAGTAAGGAGACAGGCAGATGTGAGTGTCATACATCATTTTTATCTGAATGTGCATGCTGCTGCTTTTGCTGCTGGTCTATCAGCTGTGTATTTTTGTAGTGGAGACTGTGACACATGTCCCTGTCACCTGAATATCCACGCGACCCTTTATGTATGGGTGTTGTGTGGATGCCCAGTTCTAAGTATGGTAGGTCTGTAACAGGTAGCTGAACATACTGCTGCATGTGTAGCAGGCCGCAGCTGCTGCATTCTGGCCAGAAGTCATACTGGAGATTGTAAAGAGATTGGGGGACAGCAAGCTGTATATGTTTTTGAGGGAGCAGTGTCAGCTCTTGTGTCACAACATGGCCAGGGTGAGGGCACCCATAACGGTCCAGGTGAGGCATGTGCCTCTGGTACATATGTTAAGTAGTAGTACCATCCAGAGAGTAGTAGGGGACATTTAGGATACGTATTCATATTTGTGACATGTGTCCACCCTACAGGCCTTTGACATGCTACCATGGGTAACAGTGACTGTGGTAGCAGCAACCAGTTCTGCTGGATATTGCAGGACTCAGTTATTTCTATGTTGTATTGACAAGCATGTAATTGTGCAATAGACTGGACTGTGGGCCTGAACTGTGTGTATCCAGATGTCAGACATGCTAGGAATGTAACACAGCTAAGGTGCAGGGTTTGAGTCTCACATGGGATAATTGGGTAGGCTTAAAATGGCTCGCAAGAGCAGTTAGCTTAGTACTAATCTATGAAACTATGAAACTACTGAGTCATTATTATGGGAGGTGTAGTTGCAAGACATATGTGTACGCATGCAGTATGTTAAACAGAATGGCATGAACATGTGTTTGGAGGGGTTGGGAGGGTGGCCTAATGGTTAAGGTGTTTGCCTTACAAACACAAGGTTCAGGGTTTGAGTCTCACAAGGGATAATTGGCTAGGCTTGCAAGGGCAGTTAGCTTAGTACTAATCTATGAACTTATGGCTATGATGTGTGACACTGACCTGTCTGTCATGCTTTTGTAAAATCAGTCTGCACTGCCTTGCCAGTACGTCAGCACAAAGAATACATTTGATGACAACCATGCCATAAGTAAGTAACACAACTGTGGACATTCTGCAATAGTCTGTGCAGTTGTCAGCTCTACCTATATTGTAGGCCTCCTGTCAATCCATCAACATGTCTTTGGCTGTGTATTTCTTCGGTGTCTGTATCACAGGCCCAAGTACGCTTTCATTTATCGCATTATACGTAGAAGTAGTGTCACTGGTAATCACAATATATTTGTAAAAACACCAGCTGTTCCCCACAGCTGAGTTGGTCTAGTGGTGTATTGCACTGAACTGCAGTTCAGAGGTTCCTGTGTTCAATACTTGGCAGAAGTGCATTTTTTTTCCTAATGTTACATCACTGTATTGTATGATATATTTACAAAAACACCATTAATTCTCCAGAGTTGAGATGGCCTAGTTGTGTATTGTACTTAACTGTACTTCAGAGGTTTCTGGGGCCAATTCTTCGCAGCAGTGTATGTTTTTCCTAATGTTACATCACTGTACTGCATGATATATTTACAACACCAGCAATTCTCCACAAGTAAGTTGGCCTAGTGGTGTATTGCACTGCCCTATAATTCAGCGGGTCCTGGTTTCAATATTTGGGAGGGGTGTATTTTATTACTAATGTTACATCACTGCTCTACATGATGTATTTAAAAAACACCAGTAGTTCAACAGAGCTGAGTTGGCCTAGTGGGCTAATGTACTATGCTGTAGTTCAGAGGGTCCTGGGTCCAAGCCTTGGCAGTGCTGGTTATTTTATTGATGTGCAGAACAGTGTCAGAATCAGATAAGGTGATTAAAGCAGTTTTAAGCTGGATTCCATGGGTTTGCGTGAAGCACTGTGATGCTAAGCACTGCTTAATCCTGCTAAAACCCTCGCTATTTCCAAAAAAAAAATAGAAAAGAAAAAAGGGGTGATAGGAAAGTGGTGAAATGGAGGCAAGCAGGGGGAAAAACAATATGAAAGGCAACTAGGGATGTGCAGGACAGCTGTAGGAAAGAACAGTAGATCTTCATTTTTTGGGCAGCAACAGCTGTGCATGATGTAGACAATTTGGAATTTTGCGCTTCACACCCCACACAGTTGGGTGTGGGTGACATAACTTTGTTGATTAATTGATGGGATTATTGATGCATGGTAGTGTACATGGGGGGTGAAATGGAGAACTATGTATGGGATGATTGTTTTTTGGGGGGGACAGATCCCCCCCTTTTTTTTTAAGGTGATAGTGGGATGTTGGGGAAGGGTTGTGGGTACATTTGGGGAGGTTAGTTGGGTAGGAGAGGTTGCTTTTGCAGACAGACAAGACAGACAAGATAGGAGACAGGGGTGGTGTATGACACACAAGGGGAGTAAACTCCTTGGATGGGGAGGAGAATTGGAGGACCAAGTGACCCTAGATGACAACAGTGGGACTGAGATTTCCACCATTTGGCAGTCACCACTGCCCCTTCTTGGCCCCAAAGGTAGCTGTGATTGGAGCTGGGTGCCGGGGCCAGCCTACCCCTCAAGGTGCACCATTCTGCCCTCGATCTGGTGCAGTCTATCATCCAAGTCACGTTGGATGACCCTGTGCACTATACCTGAAACCTGTGTCCAGGTGACAACTTCCTCTCTGCATCCACACCCGGGGGGATGGGGCCATCCCCTGAGGTGGTTCCACCTGTGGGTTGTGCAGGACCAGCAGAAGGAGCAGATCCAGGTTGAATCCCAGACATGCTGGGAGCTAGTGCCATGGACAGATGAGGTGGGATAAGCGGATCTGCCGGAACCGGCCTAACCAATCATGCTATGGTGCTGAGGTTTGTCGAGATGTATAGGTTAGTCATGAACAGAACATTTAAAAATTTGTTGTAACAGCATGCATGGGAGTTCCAATTAACCTAGAACCATAAAATTGTATAGCATGCAGAACACAGGCATAACTGGAATAACAGTTAGCACTGTAACAGCATACCAGTAACAGTTATGGAAAAAGGCCAGCAACAGTGGAATTTCAACAAGGTATGCTAGTATGCAACCATTGTAATATATAACCAATAATACAACACAAGGTCCAACATTAGTTTTTGAGAACAACATATGTGGAAAGTAATCCATTCCCGTCATACAAGAATAAATATTTGTGATGCAGATAAGGGGTGGGGAGAGAGAAAGACATTCCACTAACAACTGTGTAGGCTATATTTTCACAGCAGTACTGCTCAATACGCTACAGGTCTGCCCTTACTTTACATCTACATGTGCCCTATAGCTTTTGTAGGACATACAACCCTCTCAAGCTGTCCACATGGGATGGTATGGCACAAGCTGTAAGAACTATAGGTACATAACTACAGGAGAGTATTACATATCAGGGGAACATATATAACTAACAAGATGTAACCTGCACTGATGTTGTGTGTGTGTGCTACTGGCATACTTCAACTGGATTTATATCTGAGTCCAAGATTATTGACAACAGTGATCACTAGCCACGACAGTGTGACACTTGAGAGACATGTGCTGTGTACAGTGCAGGGAGGTTATACCTATCCTGCTTTCATTTGTAGGCATGGGGTTAGACTATCAGCACACATTCACTGATGCACCAGGCATATAACCATACCAACAGTAGAACATTTTAGTTTTCTTATTTAGTTGGAATAGTAGTGTACGTCATGACATTTTATTTAATGGAGCCTTATCACCTGGATGAGCATTGCTGTTTACATAGTAGTACATCTGGACACAGACAATAGTATACCCTTCATACAGCTACTACAGACATTTCTTCATAGGTTCATAGGTAGATACTAGGCTATCTGCCCTAGGGCATTTATAAGCCTAGCCAGAGTGTATTTGGCTTCCGCCTCCCTATTAGATTAGCCTACTATGCCTCTGTAAAGTAGGTCACAGAAGGTACCCTTTAAGATTAGTTTACTGTGCCTCTGTCTAGCAGGGACACAGAAGAGATCCCAGGGGTGAATTTGCGATTTCCCATCCACGCGTCCAGATTTCGCTTGAAGAGGGTCAGGGAGGGGCTATGTCTAACATGAATTGGGATTCTATTCCAGAGTGAGGGGAGCCTCTGGGAAATGAATCTGTCCCTCCAGCATGTCCTATTTATTTTTGTGCTGAGATTTAAGTCCCTGGAGCGTGTAGCTCTAAGGGACTTGGATTTTTTGAGGTGGAGCATGTCCATTAATTCTGGGTTTGACATGGCTTTGTACGTCAGGCAAAGATCACCTCTGAGTAGGCGGTAAGCAACTGAGTAGAGCTGGAGTGTCTTTAGTCGAGCTGCATAGGACATCTGTTTGTAGTCCATGATCCTCTTGATGAGGTACTTTTGGGGTCTCTCCAGTTGCTGCAGGTGTCGGGTAAGGTACATCCCAAAAGGGGCATTGTATTCAATTATGGGCCTGATGAGTGACAAGTAGAGGGGTACAATGACCTCTCTTGATCTAGATGCAAACCCTTTTGTGATAAGGTGGGCTATATAGAAGGTCTTTCTAACCACTTTGGCAACGTGATTATCAAAGGAGAGATTACTATCTATGTTGGTCCCCAAATCTCTAATTACTTCTTCCAGATTAATGGATTACCACCTATGTGGTAATTTGTGGGCACCTTGTTTTTCCCAAAGGGGATGACTATGCACTTTTTAGCATTTAGCTTGAGGCCGTGGCTCTGGCACCAAGCATCCGTCTCTGTGAGACCCTTTTGGAGGATGCTTGTGTCAGCTGGAGATTCGATTATGGCCCCCAGTTTGCAGTCATCTGTGAACTTTGTCAGCCATAATCCCCCCGTGTTAGCCTGAACCTCAGAGAAGTATATACCAAACAAGAGAGGTCCCAGAACTGAGCTCTGCGGGACGCCACTTGTAACTGGTTTGGATTCGGACATGGCACCTGCGATTCTGACCATGTGGGTTCTATCCCTGAGCCAGTTTGCAACCCATCTTGTGATATAGGGGTTGATATTTAAGCTGGTAAGCTTATTTATGATGCCCAAGTGGGGTATTGTGTCGAAGGCTTTTGCAAGGTCCAGGTAGGCTGTGTGGACTACCTTGCCCTCATCTATGGCTTTGGTAACTGTTTCAAAGAAATCAACTAGGTTTAAGAGGCAAGATCTGCCCTTAACAAAGTCAAATTGGGTAGGGTCCAGTGTCTGGAGGCTCCCAATGTCTTTCTTTATGAGTTCCATGATAATACGCTCCATAGCTTTACAGACCAGACTAGTCAGGCTTATGGGGCGATAGTTACCGGGGTCCATTGTGGCGCCACCTTTGTGGAGTGGGACCACTGTAGCTGTACACCATTCTTTGGGTACATATCCTGTAGTAAGGCTAAGTTTGAACAGTGACTTAATGTGAGGGTTAAGTTCTTCTTGGAGCTCATGTAAGACACAGCCTGGGACACCGTCTGGTCCCATAGATGCCTTGTTTTTTTGCTTTGGAGAGGGCAGCTTTCACCTGTGCATCTGTGATGTCAGGGAGGTTACATTCAGTTGGGATAGGCATTTGCACCTTTGGGGGGGAAGGGGAGGGGGTTTGCACTGAATCTGTCTGCCAGGATGTTGGCTATGTCTGTAGGTTCGGTATATTTTGTACCGTTATGCAACAATTCAGAGCATATCTGGGAGGTTCCACCCATATTCCTGACAAAACTAAAGAAGGCCTTGTGATTATCTTTAGTGTCTAGGGCAATTTTTCGTTTAAAACTGGCCTTTAATGATTTTATGAGGGATTGAAGTTTCTTGCTAATACTGATCAGAGATGCCTTCCCTTTTTGGGATTTTGCTCTGTCATGTAGTAGCTTCCTCCTTCTGTTGTATAGCTTATTTATGGCCGGGGTCCACCAGACAGGTCTCCTGTTTTTGGAGGAGTGAGTCTTGGTTTTATTTGGGATGGCATGATCCATGCATTCCTGCAGGTGCTCATAGAATGCATTTGTAAAGGATTCTGCGGATTGGGCTGTATTATCCTCTGGCCCGGGGGCTTTGAAGGATTCCACCTCAGTCTTGAGAAGTGTAAAGTTGGCTTTTGAGGAATTCTTTACCTTGATTTCCTTGGCTGGGGGTGGGGACGGGATATGGATGTCCAGGGAAATTTGTTTATGGTCTGATCTTACCAGTGAGGGGTTTACCTCTGGTGTGGAACATAGTGTCCCCATGTTGGTGACGACCAGGTCCAATATGTTTCTTTACCTGTTAGTCCTGTGTGGAGAATATCTGTTAACAATAAGTGTGTGTTTCTAAAAGTAGTCAGTACTACTTGTCTGTTAATATAAATACATTTTACTACTGGTCCCCTGGATTCAAACCATGGTCTGCGTGTGGAAAAAATAACAATATATGTACTGTGTATTACACTGAGCTACTGGGCAACACTGTGTGTTGGTTGACTGATATGTCCCTACAGCTCACCTGTTGACAAAGTCTGACTTGGTAATATCGGTAGAGTGTCACAGAAGGCTGCAGTGACAGTTGAACATACATGCATGAGATTCAGGCACCACAGAGACTGTAGGTAAAGTGTGTATTAATACTCTGAATGCAGATATACATAACTAACTCCTAGTGGATGGGAATATGTGTGATCTGTACAGACCATATCAGGGTTCTAGGATGCCCACCTAGCCCATATACATTTGTAGATGCTATATTTGCAGTCTACAGCAACTACTGTGTCATATCTGCCTGCATCAGAGTACCTACATTCAGGAATGCGTATAGCTGAAGTGCAAAGGTTAACACAAGACAATCCTGAGGGAAAAACACTATAACACCTTGCACATTACTATTCAAGGTTCACATGTTATTGCAGAACATATATCAATTTGCATTCTATCTTGTAGAACAGCTCCACATCTACACTTTAGCATAACAGTTCTTTAGCAGCCAAATTTCAGTAACTTCATTGTTTTATACCTATATTTGCTTTGTAGCACCTGTAAAATTGGATTTCTTCAACAACAGACCAGAATACACACAACAATTGGTGGAACAAAGCTTTATTGAGAGTTGCTTGACACAGTCATTGGTATACATTTGACAAACGTTACTACTCTCCAGTTTAAATAATGCATGCATTGAAGGTGTGCTGTTATAGAACCTATGCAATACTAACTTTATTTCCTTCAGAACTCTGACTGCAGTTGTACAATATGTCCTGTAGATCATGAATGAATGTCATTTATTCCCTTCACATTTAGAATGCCAGTGTATTTTATTACCAGATCATTAGTATTAATACCATATAAACATGTCATTCCTACACATCATTAATGTTATTGCAGTACACTCAGAACGGAATATATCTACTAGCAGTTACTACTGTACACGTTCTTATTTATATTATATATTGCAAGATATATCTGTACTCACCACACTCTCAGCGTATCCTTGCTAGGTGCCCTGCATGGGCCTCCAAGTTGCAAGCTCTCTCCTCTGCAGCTGTGGGAAGGGAAACACAACATTATGCATACCTATCTATCAGATAGTCATGCTAGAATTTGGTAAAGCAATGCTTCCTATACTTACAAACTTCTGGGGCATTGCTGTCCCAATCATCTTGGATCCATTGGGCCAACAGCTCACCCGTCCTTCACTTTAGGTCATCATAATGATAGTGCACCTGCTTACCTGTGCGGGAGATTCCAGTAATATTGGTAAGGTCATGTGCCACATGGTCCCAGTCCTCTGACTTGTATTCAGTGCCATGGTACTGGCCCTACAGCAATGGTCTTTGACATGGAGCCCAGCCATGACCGTGGACTCCAAAATGCCCCAGCACTGTGCCCAGAAGCCTGCGCCATCTCTGACTCCAGCCATAGCTCCTACAGTGATTAAACTCCAACAGGTTCTGGCTGTATTCCCAACTGTTCAGCTTAAATAAGGCTGTTTTCCCACCCTTTGCTGCCATTGGACCATTTTTAAAAAATGTTAAGTGAAGCTTAGCACCTCACAAAACTGCTAAGCTTAGTTGAGCAGTGCTTAAACTGGCAATAGTTAGCAATGCTTAGTGGTGCGGAATCCCACTTAGCTGAGGACTGCTTAAACTGGGATTGCTTAGCAGCACTCATACCAGCTAAGTGGAGCTCTGTGTTGCTAAGTACTGCTAAAACAGGTCCTGTTTAAGCATTGCTTGGCTATGCTTAGCAGAGCTTTTAGCTACAGGAAAACCATACTTTTTACAAAATAAAAAAATTATTGAAAGTATTTCTTCATTAAGGATAATTCATTATTATGTGTATCTATTTTATTTTGTAGCCCCTAAACATATGCATTTCCCTACATTATCTGGTAGTGTAACTTTCATTACCGGGCACTTGTGTATAACTAGGTCTTTTATACTCATGTTTACACTAAATATGGGCTTCTATTCAAGCTGGAATAACCCGGTTAACAAATTTCAATGTATACATAAAAAAATATATATTTATTTAAAACTTTTCCCTATCGCATGTAAAAAAACTGAATGACTGTTATTCAAATCGTGCAACTACTGCACACAAAGATGTTACTCTAACCATTCATCTACCTAGGATATGGTGATCAGAGCTATGCTGTTCTATATAGCTTTCAGTTACGTTTAAGCACTGCTGAGTACCGCACTGTGCAAACTTGCTCAGCTATACTTAAACTTGACCTTTTTATTAAAATTAAAATCATCCAGTTTCTATTTTTAGATGCCTGGCACAGGTTTATTGCTAAGCACCATGCCTCACCCCACATACACACACACACACACACACACACACACACACACACACAAAAATATAAAAAACAAAAAGAGACACTTACATTTTCACATTTAATTTCAGTGCTGGTAAGTCACTCTGATAGTACAAGGGTGTGTGTTATGGACACTGTAACACACCTCGTACATATATATTTTACAACTGGCTGAGGACGCAATTTACATTTAATAATTTAGTGCTGCACGGCACGTTGAAAGCACAGGGGGTATGTTGCGGACACTATAACAAACCACCCTACATATAATATTTTACTACTGGCTGGGACACAACTTACATTAAATAATTTAGTGCTGTATGGCACTTTGACAGTGCAGGGGTTGTGTTACAGAGACTGTAATGCACTCCCTACATATAACTTTTACAACAGGGCAAGGAGATAGCTCTATTTACTATTGTAGTGCCATCCGGCACTTTGACAGTGCAGGGGGGGTGTTACACATCTCTGAACACTGTAACACACCCCCTACACTAATTCAGTAACTGTGTACACGGCTCTCCCTCAGTAGCGCATCTTCATTAATATGCAAGGCATGTGGTTGAGAGGGAGCTGCAGACACAGCCATGGTACACCCCATGTAGGGCTCGCACTATTCCTACACAGAGTTTATTAAATCTAAGGGTATATGTTTTAATGAATTATTGTTTAACAGATGAAGTATTTATTAGTTGTTATTATGATTGTGCTCTACATCTTTAAAATGCTGTTTATTTTATTGTGACTGTATTATTTAAGCAGGTTAATGCTTGGAGTCTGAGTATGTCCTCGATTATTGAATAGATGAAAATATAATTTTATCTGGTACTTGTTACATAAATTTACTAAGTTTCTATTATTAAAGCAGTTGGTGTTGACATTTCTGGTATGTCTATCTCCTTTCCTGAATCTGTTGCTTATTTTTGCTTTTGTCTGGGTGAAAAATTTTACTACCAGTGAGCTGCTTTCTTTTTGTATTGCAACTACCGAATCTGCCCAAAACTAATTCTACCAAAGTTCCCTTCCTTACTCTTATAATTCCATCCTTGACTTATCTCAGCCCTTAGTGCAGTCTTCACCATGCACCATTTCCTTTCATCTTCCAAAAGATTAACTCCAAATTTCTCACATTATAGGGTTCATAGGTACTTACTAGGCCATTTTTTCTGTAAGACAATAGAATAATCCAAAAATACTAAACACTGCAAACTCCAAAAACAATAAAAACACAGTGTAAAGCCAAACGAAACAACTTTAATAAAAAACTTTAAAATATCCAGTTTCACTTTACTAAGCACTTTCATTCACACACTGAGCGTCATCATTGTTCTGCATCCTCCGTTTTTTGGTTACTAGTAACTTTGGGATGGAATCACCTGCTGGGAGTGTGGCAAGCAATGGAGCAAAGACTAATGAAGTCGGTGAGCTCAGGAAGCTTATCGGACAGCTCACTCAACTTGTGGGGCTTTTGACCCCAGTCAGCCAATCTTTGGCCTCGGTATTGACGTCTGTATTGGAACCAGGAAACCAGGAAGTGCATCGGAGTGTTGAGGCGCGAGAGAGACGGGCTGTTGGTGAGGAAAATGATTCCAGAGATGCAGAAAGACGAAATGGAGCAGGATCCAGCAGTCTGGATGGTTTCCCTCGGATTTTGCTTGAAGAAACCGACCACGGACAATCTGAGCAGCCTAACAATGTTAGAAAAATGTGTGAAGGAGTTCGTTTTGGCCCTGGTGGTAGTTTAAACTCTACAGGTACAAAAAGACATTTCAGTGACTTATTCAATGTTGTTTATGATTTTGCTAGCAAAAACAACACTAATGATAAACTACAAGGAACTTTTTCTCAAAAGCTTGATGACCTGGACTATTTTTATACAAATGCAAAATGTTAGAAATGGATAACACTTATTTAAAGTATTGTTTAGAACAGAAAATTGTGCCCAAAGGGCTTAGGGTATGCAAATACCCTAACAAGGTTGTGGAAGGTACAGAGTTTTATTTTGAACTAATAGAGGCTTTTGATAATTGTGGTTTTGATATAATGAGGGCTATCATTAAAAATAATGAGGTAGAAATAAAGAAGTTGCAAGAAACTGTAGAATGTATAAACAAGGACATTACTCACGATTTACTATTTACAGTGGATGAAGAGAGAAGCAAATATCATAAACTATTAAATAATTTAGAAAGTAAATGTTTGGAGGTTAAAAACAGAAAATTAAACAAGATTGAGAGAGATTTAAATGAATACAAAACAAAGAAACAATACCCGAAGCCTAAGAATTGGGTGAGAAATGTTAGAAATTATGACATTAATCACTTCAGAGAACCTAACAATGACATTTCTGACAATGAATTGCCTTTAGAGAATGATTATGATGCTGCATTTCCACCTTTAAGGCGGTCTGAGAGACTTATGCACAGGAACCTGTTACTTACAATTCAAAAAACTACAAAACCAGAAACTGGGGAGCTCAGGAAAGGAGACGACCAGTCTGGGAATAATTACAAACTGTGGTTTCAAATACAGTTATAAAGATTTTAATATTTTTAATTACACAGATGTAGCAATTAACAGTAGTCATTTTGAACTATTGACAAAAGGTTTTGGTTTTATACCTAGAGAGAAAACAAATATTTTTAAACTTTTAATTGATATTAAATTATTTATCAGGAAGAAAAACTTAGAATTATATTTTAAAGGAAATGGTGTCAACATGAACAATGTAGAATTGACGTAAGAGCACCTTTAATCCCCAACACACCCTCAGCTAAGAAACTTTGAATTGAGCTTGGAACACGAGCTTAGGAAAATTCTGAGTTGTCACAAAGTGCAGTCTAATTTAACAGACCCAGAGTTGAAAACTTTGAAATCATTAAGTGAGAACAAGAATATAAGAATTATGAAGCCCGATAAGGGCGGGGGTTGTGCTTATGGATGCCATTAATTATGAGAGCAAAATGTTTGACATATTAAATGATAATACCAAATACACCAGAATATCCTTGAATGAAATTAATATTGCCTACAAGCGAATTTATGTTATTTTAAATGACTTATTAATGGATGGAGTTATTGACATGAGTACTTTTAAATATTTGCATGTAGACAAACCGAGAATACCCTCCATATTTGGGATACCAAAGGTGCATAAAGATGAAAGTGACCCACCTTTGAGAGTGATAGTGTCAGCCGAAGGTTCGGTCACTGCACCTTTGGCCAAGTACATTGACCAGAAGATAAAAAGCTTGTTTGTGACAACAATGTTATTTTAAAAGATTCGTGGCATTTCTTAGGAAAACTAAATGAATCACTTGCAAATGAAACAAAAGGTTTTGGTACCTTGGATGTGATTGACTTATTTACAAGTATACCCCATGATGTAGGCCTTGAATGGTTCAAGAAATGCTACTTGAATCCAAACTACTAGGGCACAATGAGTTCAGAACTGTTTTGTTATTAATGGAGATTGTCCTAAAGAATAATTTTATATTCTTTCAGGGCTAGTATTTTCGACAAACTAAAGGTGTGGCGATGGGGCACACTGTGCTCCCACTTATGCTAACACTATAATGTCCTTCTGGGAGAATAAGTTTGTACTGAATTCAGAATATAGTAGTTTATGGAAGTTGTATGGTAGATTTCTGGACGACTTGTGTTTCTTATGGGCAGGCACTCAAGATGAATTTGGTAGCTTTGTGGAATACCTAAATGGTACCACAGAATTTTTAAAATTCACTCACAAATTCACTACTGATGAATTGAAATACCTTGATGTTAACATATCTAAAACTGAGTATGGCTTTGAGTCTAGAATTTATAGAAAAGAGACCTTTTCTAATTCTTATCTGCACTACTCAAGTTCGCACCCCACACCAGAAAAGGAGTGTTGTAAAAGGGCAATTTGTTAGCTTGTGTAGAATGACTTCTGATGATGCATGTTATGGTAACGAATGTAAAACCTGAGAAACATGTTCCTGAATAGAGGCTACCGGAAGAGCTCATTGATAGAGTTTCCAAAGAAGTCAGTGACGGAGGAAGGGAAGGTTTGCCCTGTATTGGGTAAAATTGAAGATGTTGCAACTCAACAAGTCACAAACAAGAAAGTAGATGGGTTAAATAATGAATTGTATCAGGTATCATTACCACATATGATGGACAAGCTGGTGTGATCAAAAGAATTTTTGACAAAGAGTGGATTAACTTTTCTAAAGTTTCTGACTTAAATCACATTTTCCAGGGTGAAATAAAACATATTTATAGGAAAGGGAACACCCTGAAGGATATTTTTGAAAGAGGTAGTAAAGGGAATTCAAGGTTAGCAGGTACAAACAAAAAGCTGGTGTATTCAAATGTGGTGCTTGTAATTATTGTTCTTATTTGATTACTGGGGATACCATTACTTTACCTGCCAGAAATAACAAAATTTTAACTTTAAAACTTTTGAATTGTAACACAAAAGGGATTATTTATGTTGGGTTATGTAAAAATGTAATGCTTTTACATTGGCAAGAGTGAAAGAAAGGTTAAGCAGAGAATTTATGAGCACACCTATGATATTCGTATAAAATGTGAAACAAATTCTCTGTACAAACACACAAAAACTTGTCCTGAAGCTGAATTTCAGTTTTTATATTAGAGGTTGTGCCAAAGGACCCCAGGGCGGTATGTGGGAGACTTTAGTTGAATACAGGGAATTATACTGGCAAGTGGTGTTGGAGGCCAGTAAATTCCCTGGTTTAAATGACATGATCTCACTTGCCCTGTATTAAAAATGAGATCAGCAAAATTGTGACTTTAATGTGTAATAATCCTCCTTGTCAGTAGAGGGCAGTAACTCAATGCATTTCTATGTACAATGATTGTTTTCACTGATTGTTTTTACTGGCTGTTTTTTAAAATTTGGATGAGTATATAAAAGCAGTTAACTGAATGTATTAGTGTAATCTGATGAAGTTGTGGACGAAAACGTATGGTGATTTGATTCAGCGTTATTTTTTCGAGTGAACTGTTCGGCTTAATAAATTTGTTTGCCTACCTAGCAGTGGTTCAGGGTGCTTTGTTTCTGCTTAACTCCAAATTTCTCACATTATAGGGTTCATAGGTACTTACTAGGCCATTTTTTCTGTAAGACAATAGAATAATCCAAAAATACTAAACACTGCAAACTCCAAAAACAATAAAAACACAGTGTAAAGCCAAACGAAACAACTTTAATAAAAAACTTTAAAATATCCAGTTTCACTTTACTAAGCACTTTCATTCACACACTGAGCGTCATCAGACTGATTAAAACAGAAAGAGAACATTTCTTATATAACACAATGAATAAAATCACATGATTCATTAAATGTAATGAGCTAATAGCCTAATCTTTTAACCCTTTCCTTTTCAAATACTCTACAAACTCGTCCTTGTTATTTAAACCAGGGGGTAACAAGCATCTAACTCTACTTGCACTTATATTCCATCCACTCTAGTTCATCCTATGTATCTAACTTTAAATCATATTGCTCTATTTGATCTAAAACTGCAAACTTTAAATCTACCTTACATTTACTAGTTTTGAAATGCCTGCTTAGAGCATTGTTATCTTTTTGGGCTGCAATAGCATACTTATGTTTGTAAATCCTTTCATGTAGTTCCCTTGTTGTTGACCCTATATAAAAAAAGTTACAAAACATGCACTTAGCAAAATATACCACAAGTTTGGATTTATAGGTGCATATTTTCTTAAGTTTAGTAGTCCTGTTATAAATATTTAACTCTTCTATACCTGCATAAAGATAATCACAAAAAGTACAATTATAACATTTAGATATCCCTCATTTGGTGTTAACACGTTTAGATAAATTTAATCTTGATTAAAAATAATTCTTAAAACTTTTGCCACTTTTTTGATGAAGACTGGTGCCTCACCTACCTCCTTCAATAAATCAGAATTGCTACTTGAAATCTTCCAATTGTTTTTAATGATTTCCTTAATGGCCCTAGCATCTACACTATTAGTGACCTGCATAGATACGTTATCATTTTTATTCACATGCTTTACATATTGCTTCCTATTGAGATGCCTGAAATCACATACTTCCCTCCAACTTGCTTCAACTACTTCAGCTGGCTAATCTCTATTTTTAAACTTCTCACGTACAACTGCACCTTCTTCTCTAAAATCATTATCATTTGTTGTTAACATGCTAACTTGCATTAACTGCCCTCTCACTATATTCAACTTAGTATTCTTAGGATACATGCAAGTATAGTCCAAATAAGAATTATTCTATATCTCTTTTTTGTAAATCTTACTGATAAGCTTGCAATTTTCCTTAAAACAGTAACAATGAAATATTTAATATTTTCCTTGTCATATTCCCAAGTAAACTTTGAAAACAAACTTATATTGTTTAGGTAATTATAAAATACTTCCAAACTTTAATAAATTTCTTTCCAAACTAAAAACACCTCATCAATAAAATGCTTACATATTAAAATATGGCTAGAAAAGCTACTGTTTAAAATATGAGCTTTTTTCTAACCATGCATAAAAACATTCGCATAGCTCAGGGCCATAGCAGCCCCCAACGCTACTCCATTAGTCTGCCAGAAGAATTTTTCATTAAACTCAAAATAGTTACAACTTAAAGTTATGTCTACTGCTTCCATAATGAACCTAATAGTATTATCAGAAAAAGCTTGGAATCAATTAATTAAAAACTGACAGTATCCATACCTTCATTATTCAGGATTACTGTATATAATGATTTAATGTCTAATGTGACCAAAAAATCCATTTCAGTAACCACAACAATTTCTAACTTATGCATGATATCAAACGTGTATATTTTAAAAGAACTACTCAATTCAACTACTTTTTGAAGATGCTTATCTACATATATTGCCAGTTCTACTCCTGTTGCTAACAACTATTGGCCTGAGTGGAGGATCATCCAAATTCTTATGTATTTTAGGAAGGCTGAAAATCCTACTAATTTTTGAATTTTCAACTCTTAAAAACTTCCTAATGTCTTCAGCTATCCTTCCACTGCTGAACCAATTTTCTATAACAAAATCTATAAAGGAATAAGCTTTTTTAATTTCAGAAAAAGAAACACGCTTCTAATAATTCACATCATCAAACATTTATTCATTTTACCATAATAATATTCCCTATCTCAAACAGCCAAGGCATTTCCTTTGTCTGCCTTGGATATGATAATACTGCCATTATTTAAGCTGTAGAACATATCCTTTTCTTCAACAGACATATTAAAATATTTGTCTACAGGCTTCTTATTAAACATATCTATTAATTGCATTTCAGTTACAGTTGCATACTGCTCCAGTTCAGCCTTTATGGAAGGGTTGTATATGGTAGGTTTATGAAAATCACTGTGCAAATCACCATCTGATTTATATAGCACCTTTAAATTCAATTTTCGAAAATAATTAATAAAGCAGTTTATAGTGTCAAATTTCCCAGCTGTTTTAGCTGGAACAAAATTCCAGCCTCTGCTCAAAACTTTGCAAGCAGCATGTTCCAAAAATAAAGATGATATGTTCAAACTTGTGGTATATTTCGCTAAGTGCATGTCTTGTAACTTTTTATAGGTGAATAACAAGGTAACTATATAAAAGTATTTACGAAATAAGTATGCTATTGCAGCCCCAAAAGAGAACAATGTTCTAAGTAAGAACTTCAAAACTATTAAATGCAAGGTAGATTTAAAGTTTGTAGTTTTAGATCAAATAGAACAATATGATTTAAACTTAGATGCAGAGGATGAACTAGGGTGGATGGAATATAAGTGGGTTTTGCCAAACTTGTTGGAGCTCAGAAAAAGTAATTCCAGGGAGTTTGTACAAATGAAGTCCAGAAATCTCTGGGCATAAATGTTTGAGGATGCACAAGTCTCCCAGCTTAAGGTGGGATAGTTCAAGTCTGCTAGGAGAATGACATTTGGCTTAATACAGAGGGATTCCATACTGGTTAGGAAAGAGGTATGGGCCAGAGAGATGGGCATAAAGGGGGGGGGGGTTATAGCAATAGCTATGAAGCATATAGTAAATTGGCTATGGAGGAGTTGCAGTTTGATATTGTATCTAAGGAGTCTGAAGATAAGTTGTTTTGTAAGAATATAGAGATCTCACTCTGTCTTTAGTGCCTTTGTCTAATGTAGTGGGTCTGTAGGAGTGGTAGGCATTGAAATCCTGCACTGATGGTGCACTTTCTCTACAATGCACCAGATTTTTGTGATGATGCAGATTTTGCCATTTTCCAGGGTACATAGCATTTGTACGGTGTACATTTTATTTTATTCTGTTAAGGTTCATAGCATTGAACAGCAGTACTTTTAATGCTATCTGGAATCTGGAGAATGGCACAGTGGTGCAGTGATTTGCATTGTCACCTCATGCCAAGAGGTTCTCCAATTTGATTCTCAGCTGGGGTGCCTTCTGTGTGGAGTCTGCATGTACTCCCTGTGTTTGTGTGCGTTTCCTCCCACATTACAAAGGCATGCATCTGGAGCATTTCTCCTTGGGTGTTTGCTGAAAAGTGGCTTCTTCCAATTTGTGCTTTCATGGTAAACAAATGTTAAATAAAAATAAATTCTATTTAGTTAAGTTGGAAGCTTTAGAAGAGTGACATTGCCTAAGAAAGTCACTATGAGGGTTGACAAACTTTTGCCAATATACAGAAAACTTGGGGGGGGGGTAATAGGAGCAGGCCATCCCCGGCAAAGCAGTTAAAACCAACTATCATCTCTTCCCAGGTTGATACATATATATTGTACCCACTTTGAGTGACACCAAAATCTAAGCCAGTTGTTGAAATTGGTTATCTTTTGTTCATACTGTGGCTTCAGTCATGGTGATGATAGAATACTGCACAAGGTTAGTGTCGTACCAGCCTGTGACAGAAATTCTGCGAGCTCCATCATATCTCTCTCTGGCACCCTATTAAAATGTCTACATTCAAAATGTTGAGTTCCAACATGCCAAAAAAAAAAAGATAGAAAACAGCAGAAGAGTGCCCCCCTGCACCCCCTCCATGTGGAGGACATTCCCTCCCATCCCCCAGACTTATATATACCAGGTCCAAGATCACCATACCTCAGAGAAAAGGGAATATTCTGACCAATGAAAGCGCAGACTCACTATATATAAGTTTGTTCTTTCAGCCATTCAGTGCTCATATTTCAGCACTCAATGAAGAGGGTCCCAAAATTTCACACTTTTACCTCTCTCTTCATATAGTTCAGACTGGTACTTCTCAAGTCATTTATATCCATATGTACATTGACTGTGTCACATGTGTACTTGTGGTGCAAGGATTTGAATGTTTGAGTAATGTTGCAAATTCTGGCTTCCAGTAGCCAATCAGCCATGACCCTCTCCTTGCACAGCCAGGTGAGTGGTGCATTAGTTTCTCTTACTGTGAAGTCACCTGCAACTAGGATATTTGGTGATTTGCCTTATGTTATTTTAACTTCAGACAATGTAACTCTTGGATGTATGTTTCATGGAGGATGCTTTCTTCATTATTTGTTTGTGAGGTTGTGGATGATTGTTTTTTACTTAGTTTATATTTAGGAGGCCTTTGTGGTTTAGTCATGTTACTTTTATGAGTCTCAGCTATGTGTGCTTGGTTTAGTGTTGTGTTGTGTGCTACTAATAACCTGTTTGTTATTTTCGGTGCCTGTATGTGAGCACTTTGCCTCCATTAACAACTTAGAACTCTTGCTCACTGCAACAGTTTAAGTAGTAGGTGGTTGTCGGCATACATAAGACAAGTTGATACATTGTCTCAGGATGCTCATTTTCAGAGATGGCTGGAAAGTGAAAGTCACCCTTTCCAGTTGCTTACTCATGTGGCTGAAGGGAAGAGTAGTGACTAAGTGGAAGAGTAGTGCGTAAGCGAATAGGAGTCAATTAACTAATGCACTGTCTGTTTAGAAAAACAATCTTACATCTAGTCTCATATTAACTATCTACATCAACACACAAAGAGCAAGGCACCTCTTCACTCATACAAAGGACCCTTTGCACAAATACTATTAAATATAGGAATTTGTGAGGTAGGTTATATAGTGAAAGTTAAGTTTCTGTGTGCCTGAATCTTTAGTTTGCATGGTTAAATGCAGCTGCATGAATTGTGCAGTGGAATGCAAACATGGGCAACTTATAACAACAGAGAAAAGCTAGACATAGTCAAACAAAGCCACTGGTCATTCACAAAGTAGCACACTTTAAGGTTCTGTATTAATTAATACATAACATACAAATGACTGGACTCTTTCTCTGCTCTCATTTCAGTACAAGCCAAGGTAAATTTTGTATTATAATAAGTATGAAAAATAACTTCAAAACTATTGCAGTAACTCAGTACAAATGCAAAAACTAATTATCCTTGGTGTTTCATGGCTAGCAGTTTGTCAGATTTAGTGTAAAGCTGTCATGGTCGGTAAAGTGGTTGGTTAGTGTTGGACAGCTGTGAGCAAATGAGTAAAATGCTGCTCAGATGTGGGCAAACAACAGAGAAAATCATGAAATATTTAAAAGAGCCCAGTGGCCATTACCTTCACCTGTCACCCCTTACTTTGTCTGTCAACACCCTCATATCATCCTCCCTCCTCCTCCTCATATTTCTTTCTGCAATCCCCCTAGCAGACACATATCCCTCCTAAAATAACAAAGAAATGCCAATGAGCACAAATGCTTACCAACTTTCACATTTATCCCACATCTTTTCTATAAATATATGTTACATCTATAAAATGTTTACAGCAAGCAGTTTATATCACAGCTGTGCCTGATCCTGCTTTCAAGAGAACATACTTAAAATGGTATAATCTCTATTGAAATTAATGCTGGCAGTTAACATTAAGCCTAGCAGCAACAATAATCTGCAAGTCCCTCAGATGTTCACACATCCAAGCATTCATCACCCACATACCCCACATTAATCAACAAAAGCAAACTAAAGCTATCATGCTTAAACATCTGCAGCATCAGCAACAAACGGGCAAGTCTAGATGCTTGGCTGGATCCAGAGAAAAAAAATATGTTGGGTTTAACTAAAACCAGGCTAAAAGATACATACTTGAACTCCCAATATATAAGCACTGACTGTATCATGTTCTTATGAAACAGACCAGGAAACAAACAAGGTGGTGGCTTATGATTTCTGCTCTACAAAAAAAAAAAAAAGTAATAAAAATAAAATAAAATTAAATTAAATTAAAAAATAAAAAATCTGTAATAATCAAAAACATACATGCAAATAAGCATCAAAATGATAACAATCCTTCACCGCCTCCTAATACACATCTTCCCATCAGGTATAACAAAAGAACACTATTAGACTAAGTTATTTCAATATAAATCCTACAATGCCCTGTTACCCCACTTAATAACATCCTTGTTTCTTACAACTTAGACAATTAGCTCAACAGCCCATTAAACCTAACTGAAAAGGAGGAAATAGTTCAACCCTTGACCTACTCTTCACTAATATAAAATATAGTGTTTGGATGTTTCCATTCCGACTAGAAACCTTAGTAACCACTGCCCAGTAAAGTCTTCCTAGTCTTTTATGAGTATAAAGATCACACTGAGCCATCACATATAGACCCAATCAAGAAACCATGTATCCTAAATAATTAACAAGTATAGACTGGGCCCCATCATGTAATCTAGTTGATCCCAGTTTGGCACTAAATTTCTTCCTGGACTCTCTCACTAATGATTAGGACTCCTATGCCTGAGGGGAGAAAAAATGCCTCTGGATAACACCTGACTACAGAAAAGAAAAAAATCCTAATTCCAAACAACATTGCTTGGAAGCTGTTGAAGCTGTAATATACAAATAGCTACATGAGATATATTTAGAATTAAAAAAGAAGGCAAGAATATCAACAAACATAGCTAAAGTTCCTTATTATAGAAAAAGGAATAAACAACAAGATTTCTTGACTGAACTTAAATCCTTAACCTGAGCCTTTACAGACTCCCTGTAGTTATCAAGCAGTATCCCTACAACAGCTGTCCACATTTCTTTCATACTTAGTTGCTAGCTAATGTTATTCATAACATTACAAGAAACTTCACTGTCTTCCAGTCACAACCACCACCAATTATTAGTGCTTCCTTGTCTTCACAAGAACAGTCCTCCCAGCTTTATCACCTAGCAGTCTATACTTCTTCCTTATACAGCTAGCAAATGCACAAATAAAAAAAAATGAGAAGGTTGTCAAACTAGATGAAAATGTGAAACTTCACTTTCAAAACTATAACTCTGAAATTGCAAGGCATCTTATATACATATTCAGTCTTTTTGCCACTTAAGAATATTCTCTGAAGCCTGCACATTTATTGTAATAATCCTACTTCCTAGGAAACCACTTCCAAATGAATGCAAGGACTGCAGGCCCATTGATAACATGTGTTCTCTTACTAAAAGTTTCAAAAAGGCCATATACAGTCAACATCTGACTGCATAAATATGTCCTACTGTGTGATGCCCACCATGTGTTCTGTAATTCTTTAAGCAGAATGGCAGCTTATACACTACTCACAAATCCTATATTCAGCAACATGAAGGAATACACCCTAAATGGAGACCTCTTCATAGACATGACTAGAACCTTTGAGACCTGAAATCATGAACTACACCTATACAAACTCAGAAAACTTAATTTTGGTCACTGTACTGTGCATTGATTCCAAAGTTATTTATTAAAAAAGAGAGCATACAGTTAATAAAGTAAAAAATTAATTTGGCATAAAGAATGCTTTTGGTTAGGTACGGAAGTTAGAGATTTATATATTATTTATCAGACAAACACTGTTTAAGAGCAGAAGTATATCTGGAAGAAGGCAACTCTTCGTTTTATGTTTTATCTTTTATTTTTGTTGGAATCACAATATTTTTACTTGTGGAAAGGAATGTTTTTTTTTTTTTTAATGCAAAGTAACTGTTGGATTCTCTAACATATACATTCACAGGTTAATACCAGGCTGACAATTCCAGCGGGTCATTTTAAGCATAGCTGTATTTCTGAATGTATATAGCATTTTTTCTTGTTTTATTTGAAAGGACTTTCATGCCTAATCTGTAATTTGTTTCTAATTGACTAGTTTTGTATGCTCATTTTATAGGTATTTTTGTGAAGGGATATGAATGATGCATGTATTTTTGTCAGGCAGGTGAAACGCAATTGCTGTATGTGTTCATAAAAAATGAATTTTTGGCAACCGTTTGAAATGTTGGGACAGCTAAAGTTAGTCCTGAAGTGTTGACTTACATGCAATTAAGTCAGATATGCCTTTTTTTGGAATAGTCTCCTTTCTCCAATGTGTGGAAATCTTGGAGTTGGTATAAATATATATATATATATATATATATATATATATATATATATATATATATATATATATATATATATATATAAGAATGGGGGTGTAGGGGGAAATTTAAAGGATCAGACCAATTTCTGAGATTTACTGTTCTCCAGGTTTTCACTTTCCAGGTTTTTGGTCTTTTCTTTCAACTTGTCAACACTTGGCATTTTGAGTGCTAACATTTCAAAATAAAACCTGATTTTTTCAGATATAGCAATTTAAGATAAAGGCAGTAAGAACATTGCAGAATTACTGAGAAAATATACTGCAGCAAATGGTTATAAACATGAATCAAGTGCACTTCCTACTCATTTGATTAAATATTTTTGATTGGTGAATATTTTTGGATAGTAGGAACATTACTTTTCAAGAGGATTTGGATAAAGCCAGAATTAAGGATATTATATTCCAGAGAAAAGATACAGTATAATACAAAGCTAAGAAAGCAAGTGCTAAGAAACTGTGCAAAGTATTGGAGGAAATGTCTGAAATATGTTTGCGACAGAGGATGCAAAAAATGAGAAAATGTCCTATATTTCAAAATTTATAATTTCTGAAATAGTTTGTAATTTTTTAAATAATTGGAATTGGAATATATTGCATGCAGTATTATCCAGATGTCAAGTGTTATCATTTGAGATATTTTTAAATGTAAGAGAGATTCAAGATATTTCTCATTTGAAATAAAATAATTTTAATGGCGGAAAAGTTTCAGTGTGGGCATATTTTATAACTTATCATTAAAGACTAAAGGAGTATTGATTAATGGAAACATTTCAAAGTCAGTACAAAACTTTACTTGTGAAAATAGTACACACGTTTATGGCATTGGGTATTAATATTTAGTGAATAAATGGCACATAAAACAAACTTAAAGGAAGGTAATGTTTAAAATTCTGGAGCATGTAAAGAATGTAAAAAGTATGCATCCTTTAAATGATGTTGCACTATATGACAAATTAGTTCATGAAAACAAAATGGAAGGCTTCGGATTTACAGTATTAAGACTATACAAGCACATCATTCTAGAGGAGGGGATAAAGTTCAGATGTTAAGCAAACCAGATTAATTTTGAAATGTGTCATTCTTTGAGAGGTTTAAATGCAGAATTATATTGACAAAATTTACTTTATTTCCATATGATTGTAGGACTATATTTATTTATTGGCATTTGCTTACATGGAAAGTCCGACTGAGTAGAAGCCCATTTCTGGCAGAATATAGATACATAGCTACATAGCTGCCTGTTGCTTTTTGGCATGAACATGTATTCTCTCAAGTCTATATGGTGATTTAATTGCTTGTGATAATTAAACTTAAATTTAATCTGATTATATAAAAATAATTTTGTGGTGGAAAGAGAAGAAAATTATTGAGTTGTTGGAAAGGCTAATTGCCACAGCACTATGGAGAATAAAATATTTTTCCCAACTTCAGTGAGTAATTTTTTTGAGTTCATCTAATTTTTTTAATGGGTATGATTTAATAAATGCACACAGAGCCTGTACTAAGGACTGAACCCAGAGTTGTTTTACTACAAAGTATGTGCAAATGCTTTTATTATTGGAGTGATTTCTGAGGGATATTTGCCAGCACCCACAAGTGACACTAGTTTAAAACAAATTCTGTGGGGTCCTGTTATCATTGTGTATAAATATAATTATGTAATGTGAACTCATTCAAAAAAAATGTGCTTACTGATTGGACACAGTAGTCAGTGTGTCAACTATAAATTTGGCATTACCTTAAAAAATGAACACATTCATCTGATTGCCTTTTTAAGGAATCTGATGACAAGTGAGTGTGATTCACCTTTGTTCAGAATGAAAAACTCACCCAGCTAAATAAATCAAGTGTAATACTTATGACATGTACCTGTGCAGCACATGGAATACATCACTCAGACATCCCTTAAAAAATGCAAAACACTGAAGGGGACATCTGTGCAACATTATTAAAAAAAACAAAAAACAAAAAGAGATTTCTTTCTTAAAAAAATGTCACTCTACGATAGCAGTAAATCACAGACAGATCAGAATTTACCAGTGACTGACTTTGCTGAATAAATTGTGCATTACCCATGCCCAAACATGAGTAACTGCTAAATAATATGTTAATAGTACTCATCTGACTCCTTTGGAAGTAATCTAGAGTTATGATAATGACACATTTTATAATAATGTGTAGGATATGAAGTGGTTTAAATAAAAACTCTTCCTTTGAGAGGAAATCTTTTATTTTTTACAGATTCTTTTACATGTATCTGAACATAGACTTGTTTTTTCAAGTGGTGCAAAGACTAGAAAAGGCAGAAGGCATACATAAGTCAGGGCTTTACATACATACATACAAATATTGCCTTCTAGCTTGCCAATATATCAAAACACTTGTTCCCATAATAAGTGTTCAGGCTGCTCTTAAAAATTATCTGAACTAGTAGTTGCTTTAATGTAATTTGATAGTCTGTTCCATGCATCAGCTGCTGTCTCTGATGACCAATTAGCATTTTTTCTCTGAGAAAGCAGCTGATACATGGAACAGACTACCAAATTATAAAATGGTATACTTCTCATTCCTATTGAATCTTTTTTAAATTTCTCCAAGTCTTTTGGCCATCTACTACCATGACTGGAATGGACCACATTCTTAAGTCAAAGTATGATTAAACATCAAGAAATTAGTACTGGTTCAATCGTGGATGTTAGCCAGAAGTGCTCTATGCAGCACCTGCAATGCCCCAGTAATGAATCCTCCTGCAATTCATATGGAGTTGCATGTATTGGTAACATATCTAAGTATGATTATAAACTCGTTTTTATGAGACCCATTGCTTCTACTACTATTGGAATGATCTAGGTACCCTTCTTCCACATTGCCCACATTTTTACCTGCAAATCCTGTAATTTTATGACTTTGTGCTTCTCTGTATGTAAGAGACTGTGACCACTGGGTATAGCAATTTCAATGATCAATGTTATTTTTGTCTTCTTTTCATGGACTGCTATATCTGGTTTTCTCGCATCTATGTTTTGAACTGTTGGTAATCGGTGATCCCATGTGATATAAACTTCATCGTTTTCTATAAAGCTTTGTGGGTCAAGTTTTTAGTGTTTCTCAGATAGTTCAATATTATAATATTTGCAGATTCCCCAATGCAACAGTCTTGCCACATTATTATGCCTTTCAGTATACAGTCCTTCTGCCATTAGTATATCACAACCAGCAACAAGATGTGGAACCATTTCCAATTCTGTTTTACAAAACCTACATTTGTCTATTTCTCCCACGTTCAATGGACTTAGTGGACTACATACATGTTGGATTACAATCTTGGGCCGACAATATTTGCTTTTCTTCTTTTGGTTTAATTTCATCTCTCCTTAACTATTCCTGCATTCAATCCTGATCAACATGAGGTTGTTACAAGAGGTTTCTATACTTGCAACTCTACTTATGCATGTTCCACATTTCCTGCCTTCTCATCTGAGTCTTCACCTTATATGATTTCTTTTGCTTTTTGGCACATTCTGTTACTCCTTGATTTTTATCTACTTCTGGTATAATTTCTATTCTCACTTGATGCCGATATGCTTCTGCTAAACAAAGCAGGGAAGTCATCTTAGACTTATTCTCCTCACGTGTCAAAACTTTCACTGCATTTGAGTCTTGTGAGGTCAACATATATATATATTATATATATATATATATATATATATATATATATATATATATATATATATATATATATATATATATATATATAGATATATATATATATGTGTGTGTGTGTGTGTGTGTGTGTGTAAGTAGAATTTTATGATGGAAATGTTCTGAATTGGGCAGTTTTGTCAATATAGGTTCATGCATTTTGTTTCATTGCCTACTGAAAAAATGTTCAAACAATAAATTTAAAATGTGCTGTAAGTCTAACAAGTGTGCTGTATTATATAAGGAATATAATTTAATAAAGTCAGGAAGGTGAGTCAAAGAACACATGTATGTTTCATGTTTTGTGTGCAAGGGGCCTATGGTTTGAAAACAGCCCGAAGATAATCTTTATCCACCACTGGCCAGATGCATTTTCTTTGGATGTGGTGTGGGTTTTAATGCTGTTTCAATGAATGTGAGTTTCAAGAGTATAAAAGTTTTAATGCTTAGTCTATTTTTATTGTGAGACAATATTGCTTTGTTTAGGAGACATCTATTAGTGCTTGTGCATTGTGCTATAAAATGTAAATATAAAATCCAAATAATCATTGTAGAAGTAAAGCAGTATGCACATTAGTGTATATGATAAATGGGGTGAAATAGCCAGGTTATGGGACATTGGAATAGATGCAGGGGGACTCTGGTGCTATATTTTGGTTGTCTGCTCTTCAGTTTGTATTTGAAAGCTGATTTCTGTACCCCCAAGAATAAAATTGCCAAACAATAAGCAGCTTACAGAGTCACGGTTTATTTCACTGGAATGCACCCTAAACAGGAAATCTGCTATGAAAAGGAACTTTGTTGACTTCATGCAGAAGCTGCATGATAGAGATCATGCTGAACCTGCACCATACCTCTTAACCTGGAGACATCAAACATCTGGACAAGGCTCATGAGAAATAGATACAAATCTGTACACTGCTTAACATAAAATTTGCATACATAATTACATAATCCCACCCTCTCCAATACCAGCTGTTGAAGTTGTCCTGATAGAATTTGTCATTCATAATTTTCAAGAATTCCTTATCTTCCCTTGTGGCTGCCAACTGACTGTCTTCACTAGTGGTATCAAACACCATAATGCAAAGATTATTATCCCAGGAGTCTTAGCCAAAGTTGTAGCTTTTGATGACTTGCTATGGCTTACCATTACTGCATAGCCTTTCTTTTACCAAGTAGTGATGAGGACAGGGTCCAAAAAAGTACTGCATTCATTTAGAAGAACATGTGACTTGAAAGAAGTCACTCTGTTAGGTCTCCTGACCTTATCTAAGCAGACATTACCTATGACAACCCAACCTAGATCCAAGCATTGGGCATACAGAACATTGTTTGGGCCATTGATACATTCACATACCTTGTGCACCTTCAGTATGTCTCTACCAAGAAGTATCAGGATTTCAGTGTCTTTATCAAGGTGTGGTATTTGGCTGGATATGACCTTCAAGTGAAGGTGATGAAAGCAGCTTCTGAGGTAGGGATCTCTAGCCTGTTGGTTGGAATCTGGTTGCACTCGATGAGAGTGGGAAGTGGAATTTCTAGGTTGCCATTGAGAGGAGTTACTATAAGACCACTAACTCTCCTGCCGGAGACTTCAGTAATGCCAGCACAAGTGCCAAGAGTGTAAGGCAGGGCATCCCCTGTTATGTTGAGCAGGTCAAAGAACTCTGATTTGCAAGACATAATTTACTTTGCTTGTGAAGAATAGTGCACAGTCTTACAGCTCTTTCAGGATGACCCTTGGGGTATACACAAACAAAGCATAGTTTTGCACATGATTTGCCACTGAGTCCTTCTCCACAGACTTCAGTACATGTGGTGGCAACTGGTTTAGGAGCCACTGTTTGTTTTACATTCTCCCCACCTTGCTTTGCCTTGGGAGGGTTAACTGTGGATGGGGCAGAAGTAGGTTGAAATGGATGAAGTGCTTGTACATGATCATCATTGTCACATTCTATGCACTTGATACTGGCTTTACAGTCCTTAGGAAAATGCTTGGTGGAAGCACAGCATTTAAAACATACATCAAATGTCTTAAGAAGTTCCTTGCATTCTTGCAGGGCCTTTTCTCTAAAGCCAATAGATTTTCTGAGTGGGTGAGGTTTGTTATGTATTGGGCATTGGCAATTTGGGTTTTCAGTTTTCTTCCTTTGATCACCCTTGTTGGGAACTGTAGAAGGTGTAGGTAAGACATCAGTCCATTTAACTGAGACCGGACATCTGCGACCTCTGTATGAGCTGCACAAGTTTGTAGGCTTAGGAGAAGATGGACATGGAGAGGGGGACTCTCCAAAGGAGAAGCTTGGGTCATTCTTTTTCTCTGCAATTTTCCTGATGAATTTACAGAAGAAGGAAAATGGGGGAAAGGAGACTCTGCTTGCTTCCTTATACTTTGATCCAGCTGTTGTCCATTTTCCTTGGATATCATATGGGAGCTTTGAAAGTATCGGCTTAACCCCACAAGCAGCATCAAGATAACTGAGGCCTGGAAGGTGTGTGCCTTCCTTGGCTAGCTGACATTTAGAAAGGAGGTCACTAAGCTCTTGAAACTTTAGCTTGTCCTTGCCAGATATCTTCCTGAAACTTTGCAGCTTCTTAAATAAAGCATCCTCACTGACTTCAGGGCTGCCAAAGCTACATTCCAGTCTGTCCCAGGCAGCATTAAGACCCACAGACGGGTTAGCAATTTGAACTGCCTTGAGATGCTTAATACGCTCAGAGGAGCTAGGACCAAGCCACCTGATGAGCAAATGTAGCTCTACAGTAGCTGTAATGTCCAGATCACCAACTGCAGACTTAAAGATGGATTTGCAGCCAGTGTAGTTATCAGGTCTGTCGTCAAAACGTGTGAGGCCAGTTTTGATAAGATCTTTGCGAAGCATGTACTTTACAACCTGTGACACTTCTGTGTCTTCAGACTTTAAGTGATGAGCTGTTGGTTGAGAAGTGTTGGTCACATTAACAGTGGCACCACTGCTGAATGACATTGGGACATACGGTGGTGCAGGGGCATTACACTGAGAAACTGGCCAAGAGTTCATGAGTACAGGAGCTTGCAATCGTGCAGAGGCTTGGTTGATAGGAGGATGGTGACTACCTCCATAATATGGTAAATTAGCTTGAGCAGGACTAGGTGTATCGTACTGACCTTGGTTGAGAAGTACTGCAGCAGTAGTCACTGGGGGTAATAGTTCTGATGAAGTGTCTCTGGCTTTGGGAGCATTAAATAAAATCGAATGCTTTTTGCTTTGGTTGAACACACAGTCTGTAGCACGTTTAAGATAACTCTCCATATCTGCTGGACCTATGCAGTCTCTGTCACTCCCACTAGCAGCTTGATCTAGAACTCTTAACCCTGCCATAGCTGTGTCATGTTCATACTGTTTTTCTAAGGCCTCTACTTCAGCCCTTTTTTGGATAGCTTCAGCCTGCCTTTCTGCTTCTCTGTGAGCAGCTTCTGCCTCTAATTGAACCTTCCATTCTGTGAAGGCTGCCTGAATCTTAGCAGCATCTGCATCAGCACATGATTTGATAACTTGCTCACTGAGCATGTAAGATCTAGACTGTAAAGACCTACTAGATCTAGTGGAGTGTCTGGTAGATGCAGAGCGATGGGATCTGGATTCATGGAGTTGTGTCATTCTGACTTCAGCCTTAGTCCTTGTTTGTAATGCCAAACTGTCCCTGTCAAGATTAAGCTGATCAAACCTCTTTAGTTCTTCTTGTGCTTCCTCTGTGTTATATCTCTGTAATAATTTGACACATTTTATGCATAGTCTCTGATAGCTTTGATAGGTAGCAGTAAATTGCTTGAGTGCACCCTCTAATTGCAGTGCATCATAAGCAGGTTAAGAGATGGCAGACATACAGTTAACAGTGTTAGTCCAAGAGTAACCAATACTGGATAACAGTTCTTCCCTGTCAGTCACACAATTCTGTTTTTGCCATCCATGTAAGCTTAGAGATGCATTTTGCTCTTATACTTGGATCAGTGATTTGATCTTGGTCTGCAAGAAATTCTGTATCTTAATGTGTATCAGCCTCTGCTGAAAGTGTAGTGCGTTGCTGAGATATTTTGCTGGTAATAAAGCAGTTAATGCTAAAGTCTTTTCTGAGACAGAGAAAAGTATCAAAAAAAGTATCAATTCTGAGCTAGCTGGGTTTGCAAGGCATTGATTTGCAAGAAGCTAAGCAGTGCAGAAAATATCACTTTCAGTTTCACAATGTTGCAAGCATGGCTGAGGGAAGAATAAAATAGTTTCTCTGAAGATATATACAGTGCCCACAAGAAATACATATATATATATATATATATATCTATATCTATATATATATATATATATATATATATATATATATATATACATGTATATGTATATATATATATATATATATATATATATATATATATATATATATATATATATATATGTATATGTGTATATATATATATATATATATATATATATATATATATATAAAAAAACACAATCCTTGCAAACAATCAATGCTGAATTGCTGACTCACCAAAGAGTTATGCTGTGCAGAGAGTATCTTGCTGGCATGTACAGGCCCAAATGAGAAAACAAATATTTAGGAGACAGGCCTACTCTCTAAGGCATTAGAACATCTTTCAGTAGCTGCCCTGTGCTGTGGGACTGTTCTGAAACTTCCATAATGTGCCAAACATATCCACACTTTGTAATTTATGATTAAGCAAGCTCTTTATACAAAAAAGAACTGTATAGGTACAGGATGCAAACTTATTCTTAAGTTGCACTTTCAAAGTCCATCTACAGCACCACACTGAATATTTCAAAGTGTTCAATACATTATTTGACTGTTTTGCCTCCCCTGGCTGTGAATAGCATGTGTAATCTCCTAATCTGTAGCAAGATGCAGTGGCAGATCCAGGATTTTGTGAAGGGGGGTGTGCAGTCTGGAAAGTCAACAAGTAAGGTGGGGAGGCTGGAAAGCAAAGCACTGGGAAGGGGGATGTGGAAGGATCACCTTAAGATATTGAATCAGCATGTGTGAAAACACAGCAACATACAGTCATTTGCAAAACACTGGGGGTGGATTGAGCACAACGGTTAAGGTTATCACCTCAGACACAAAGTATTTGGTTTGATTCTGATCTCAGCTTATTAGCTAGACTTATAATTACCATTCATGGCAGTTAGCCTAATATTCTGGTATGATCCGGTGAACCTGGTGTGGCTGTGTTAATGGAGATACATAACTCCTATCCAGCACACAGCATATTAGCAGACATTACCAGTTGTTTCAATACATACCTGGAGGATATGTTTGGTTGCTCATATGAAGTCACAGTTCTTTTCTATGGCATACCTGACATAAGCATTATGATAACATAGCAACGAATCCCAGTGAAGGTGATATCACCCCAAGACCCATAGCAAATGTAAGTAATTCAAGTAAATAATGATTTATGTGAAAACAGCAAAGTTAATTTATGTAAATAATTTTATGCGTGCAAGTGAAGTTCAGTTAGTTAAAGAACATTGCAAGTTAAGGAAATACACGTTTATGAAAAAAGTCCTATAAAACAGTTAGTTAAATTATATGCAATGTATAAAACCAAATTTAAGTACTATAGCATTTCCCAAAGGACTGTAACACAAAATCTACTTTAATGTCTGACCAGCCTCATATGCAAACCCTTGGAAAGCCTTATTAGGAAACAGAAACCCTCCAAACACTGTTTCCGTTTCAGTTTGGATTTGTCAAGGGCAGGTCATGCTTACCAAATTTAATGGACTTTTTTGCAAAGGTCACCAATGCGATATAGGAAGGCAAAATGGTACACTTTGCATACCTCAACCTAACTAAAGATTTTGACACAATCCAGATAAACTAGGAATAAACTATGGTCACCTACTGAATTGCCACATGGCTCACAGATGAGATGCAAGAAAACAAAATTGGCAAAGTTACCTCCAGAAAGAGATGAGCTACTGGTGGAGTCCTCAGGGTTCTGTGCTGGGGCCTCTCCTGTTTAACATCTACTTTTCTGAAGTAAAAGTCAATACCAAAGGGCTCTGGATGACTACGTTTGCACATGACTACAAGGTAGGAGCAGTCACTGAACCCCAAATTACACAGCCATCCTACTGGACGGTTTGTCCCAAACAACTGGTGCCACAATCATAGACTAAAATTAAATGCCAGTAAATGCATTATTGTATCCTTTGGAAGTCATCTACCTCAGAGAACAACTACGATGACAATAAGACCTTAAGAATTGACTCTTGTTTGGAATTTCGGAACTTATCTGGACAGAGACCTAAATTATGACCAGTATGTCTACTTATGTATGAAAGTGCTTCTATATTGAACAGCTTAAAGAAATGGGTTATGTCTAGATCTGGGATGTCACTGCCCCCCTTTACACAGCACTCATTAGGCCAGTCATTGAGCATAATGCCCCCTTTGGCCTGTATCTGTCTAGACACATGCAACTGGAATGCCCACAAAGAAGCCTTACTAAAAGGATACTAGGGATAAAAAATATGTCCTACACAGACTGACTTAAAGTCTGCCATTTTCTTTCTTCCACTGACTGCCTCCCATAGCTCTCAACTCCTAATCTCCAAAATGTAAAACATAATGTGACAATATGGAGCAAGAGGTGAACATTTACTAACAACTTCATCTAGGATGCTCATAGCATGATAAGTATGAGAAAGCAGTTATTTTTTTTAACAGTTATCCTGTTTAACATGATTCAGTATTGTATACCATGGCAACAGCTAACACTCAGACTCACAAACTGAAGAACATTCCTCATAATGAGATACAGCTGAGAGCTATGCTGCCTTTCCATCCCCAGACAGACCGCCACTTCTAGCCATCAGCTGTGATAACCAAACAGACTGTTTCTACACATATATAAAATTGTTGGTTTGAACAGCTGCAGCATTCAAATACTTCTTGGAAAGCCACTGATTTTAATGTGTTGTCAAATGTAAATCAACCCCCTCTCTACAGTTTGAGCTGGCATCAGACTGACCATATGTACACTATTAACCAACACAGCCTTTAGACTCCTAAATGTGGAAAAAATGTTTCGCTTAAACAGTGAAAATGCATGCTAACACATATCCCAACATCTTTCTAAGTTTAAAAAAGTGATATTTAAAATCTTTCCTGATTTCTGGGCCTTTGTTCTCCCATTTTAGATTTTACATACACAGAAATATTTCAAGTGTGGGCAATAATGCCCTTCTAGCCTGCCAATATACCAAAACAGTTGTTCCCATAATAAGTTCCAGACTGTTCTTAAAAATATCTAAACTAGTACTTGCTTTAATGTAATTTGGTAATCTCTTACATGCATCAGTTCCTCTCTTAGAGAAGCAATTAGTACATTTCTCATTCCTATAGAATCTTCTACATAGGTTGTCTGATGTTTCGCTACTACTTTTTGATAACTCCAAATATTCCCAGAGGTAGTCTCTAAATGCCCTATATACCTAAATAAGATCACCTCTTAAATATCTGAGACCCTGTTCAGATATTTTAGTCTTTCACAGTAACTTAAATTTTCACTTCCATTGATGCTCGTGGTATATTTCCGCTGGAGTCTTTACAATTCACTCATGATTTTCTTATATGGTTTCTATATAGTTATTCCATACTCAAGTTTGGGTCTAATGTAACTAAAAAACAATGACTTCATTTCCAATTTCCTAGACTTTCTAAACATTTTTATACTATTGTTCTATAGCTGTCACTAACCAGCTGGTTGATATGATTAGAAAAACAAACCTGGAATGACCCATTTACCATACCATATATACGCTAGTCCTAAAATGTATCTACAGTTTTAATCACTGCGTGCTGTATTAAAATATTAACCATTCAGTTATATCTCCCAATCACCAATTTTATAAGCTTAGCTTTTTGATGTAATTATCAGCTTTGCTGTGCCCAAAACATCACTTTAGTGAAGTTCTACTGCAGACATGCATGCCCCATATGTAACTATCTATTTTCAAGTGATCTGCAATATACAGACTAGAGAACGCACAACCACACCCATTTACTTAACACTTGCAGAAAAAAAAAATTGTTTACTTAATACTTACACAGATACACTCAAAATTTGCCACTTACCTCGTATTTTTTTTTTCAGCACTAAAAAAATATATATATCTTACAGCTGTCCTCTCTCTGTACTGCAGAGTGGTGATTCTGGATCAGCTTAATCCCAGTTGGGGCACAGGCTAACTTTTGTAGGCTGGCTGCTTGCTGTAAGGGAATGGAGCAGAAAGAAGTGTGTAGAAAAATGACCATACATGCGGCTCATCGTTGTAAGTCCTGTCTGGTCTTAAAAAAAAAAAATGAAACAAGCTGTTCTGAAGTTCTTGGCTGTGCACCTTATACCACGGTACACCCAATCAAATTTCACGAGACTGTCATGTACAGTGCAGCACACACTTGATCAGAGAATGCAAAAGCATAGTCGATTTAGTACACACTGTACTAAAATGCAACAGAGAAATCCATGCAAACCGCAGGACCACAAAGAATAGAAGTTGCTCAGCTCTTTACTCAGACCGTCTTCTGCAAGCTCCTAAAGTTAGAATTAGGCAGGCAGCACCAATGACAAGAGATTTGACTGCAGCTGTACTTAACAGAAATTAAGCAGCCCACCAAATACAGCTGCAATCAATAACAATTACATCATCTGGATGGATTAGTCCAGTCATCTCCCAACCCCCCGCCTTTCTCAAAAAAGTGATAATAACTGTTTTGGCTGGCTGTGAGCACAAAAAGCTTATCGTTCAGTAGAGGAAGACTTTTGGGACATTTTTAAAGATTTTTTTACATGTTTGCTACTCCTGGCTTGTCAGTGTGTGCACTACGATTTATGTAGCATATGCTTTCCGATGTCCTAGCCAAGCTATACCATAAGTTTAAAAAGAGGGAGGCGTGCGCCCCTGTGCCAATGCCTAAATCCGCCACTGACTGATGCATTGAGAAGTTTACTCGCCACCACAGTCAGTGTTAGCAGACAGCTACTCAATCGAAATGACATCTGTGGAAACTGTTAAATAGTTTAATTTCCAAACAGTGCAGATCTTAATAAAAAAAATAATTCCAAATAGGTCAAATGATACTTTGATGCACTCCAGCAATAGACATGTGGCTGCAATGGAGTCTAATGCATAACTGAAGAAAACGGGGGAGAAGGGAGGCATTAACTAACAGAGCTAGGTACAGGAGTACAGCTAGGACAAAATACAAGAAAGGCCGTTTCTTAGCTGAACAGCAAATACACAAGCATGTGTAACATGACAGTCTCGGTATACACTGATTTTTATAAATTATTTGATGAGCATGAAGCATACTTCTTGTTTTCCTATCCACCCTATCCAACACCGTTTGGAGCCAGTTACTCACTCCAAAGCTGTATGTTAAGACAGGAAGACAAAACTGGTTTGTAGCTCGGACTTTATTGCCATATGTCAGTGCTGTTTTCACTATTTTCTTAAACGCCAGTATTAATGTCAGGCTTCTAAAATATCCCTTACTAAGTTGTATTCACATTTTCTCATCTTTTATTGCTGATCCTTCATCAATTTCCAAATATGCATACACTCCCTCTTGCTCAAGTTCTTTTATACCACATTCCTGTCCCAAACTGATGCTGCAGCTTTCCAATTTTAAAGGTTGCGTTTGCACGTTGGTCAAAACCAAATGGTATTATTATATCAGCTGAAAAAGTTTGACCCTTACAGTTGTGATTCTGATGAACTATACCATTTTAAATCATCCACAAAAAGGAGATGTGAAGTCTTTATACTTTGTTTTCTTGGAGCCAAATTATACCTATGACCTAATCTGTTAAGTAGACAGTTAATGGGTTAACGACCAGGCAAATGAGTAGCGGTGACAAAGAGTCACCATGGAATATCCTTTGAAGTTTTATCTCTGGAATAATAATTTATGCTTTGTCATGGCTTAACTGCAAAGTGGTTTGCCACTGTTTCATGGTCACTGTAATATAATCAATCAGTGTAGGGTGTATCTTATACATTTTAAGCTCTCTTTTATCCATGGATGTGGGATGCTGTCGAATGTTTTTGTTTTTTTGTAGTCTATCCATGCCATGCGCTGATTCTCCTCTTTTTACATTTCTCCGTTATGACTTTATTTAACAACAGCTTTGTTCCATATGAATTACCCTTTTGTTCAATTGCCATGATTGAGGTTTCTTCTAAGTGACTATAAACTCTGTTGGCATCAATTCCAAAGTATAGATTAAATGTTGTTGGAATCTTCTGCATAGGTCGTCAGAGGATTGTCTAGCACTTTATGATAATCCCAAACATTCCCAGAGATAGTTGTTTCTAAATGCCCTATAGAACTGAATAAGATCTCATCTTAGATATCCATAAGAGACACTGTAAAAGTTTTGATATTTTAGTTTTTCATAATAACTTAAATTTTATATCCATGGGTGCCCTTGGTATATATCCACTGTACTCTTTCTAGGTTACTCATGGTTGTTCTCTTATTCGTTTTCCATATTGTTATAACATACTCAAGTTTGGGTGCAATGTAGCAACAAACAATGACTTCATCATTTCTGATTTCCTAGACTTTATAAATGTTTTTATATAACCTATAGTTCTATAATGGTTTAACTTTAAAATGTTGAAGTGCACATCTGTGATGGTCAGATGTGTGAAAAGATATTAAATTGCTGAACTCACAAAAGAGAAAATGCCAGTGTGCATTTGCTCATGTGAATTCAGCATTCTGAGTGGAGATCGCACTATAGTGGGGATCAAGACATGTAGCCCTTCCCTCACTGTAGTGTGTGATCTTAGAGTTAGTATATAAAATTAGCAAAGGGCAAGGGGGTTGCAGGGGGGGCTTACCCACCCTGCATAACAGTCTTAGGAGACATCCAAAAATGACGGGTGTTTCAAAGAAAGTTGACATTCCCAGAGTGTTGACTTTCTTTAGGTAGCAGTTTAAGGATTCAATGGTGCAGTTTCCGACATTACGAGTTGGGTTTATGAAGAGTCACACACGTGTGTTGCGACATTTTAAAGGTAAACCTTCTATAACTATCATTACTGAATTGATTAATATGATTAGAAAAACTCAAAGCTGGATCTGCCCATATCACTAGGTCATTAAATGAATCTACAGTTTCAATCACTGTGTGCTGTATTAAATATTCACCTTTCAATTTAAGTCCCCCAAATTTCATATGCTTAGTTTTTGATGTATTTATCAGTATATTATTTTCCTGTGCCCAAATGGTCAATTCAGTCAAGTTCTTTTGCAGACATGCCTTATCTGTAGTGCATGTAATCAGTTTACTCAATTTAAGGTCAACTGCATATAGATTGTAGATCACCTCAGGTGAAAAAGTTAGGTCTGAAAGATACAATCTAAACAAGTAAGGACCTAGGGCAGAGCCCTGATGGACTCCCTGACTGTAAACAAGAATTTCACTTGCCCTATTGCTGTATTATACTTGCCATATCCTATTTGTAAGCCATGCAGCTATTCATCCTATCAAGAGTACATTGGCACCTAGCTATTCTAATTTATTGATCAGTGTTTTGTGTATGACCCTGTTAAATGCTGAAGTTAAATCTATATAAAATGCACCACAGCACAATTTTTCATTCATAGCTGTTATATTGTAATAGAACATCTTGTCAGAGGCAGTAATAGATCTATTTTAAACATATGCATGCTGATATATGGTTTCAAGTCCCGACTTATCCAATTCTGACAATAAGTTATCCACTATTAACTTCTCCAATATTTTTCCACAACATGAAAGAAGACTTAATGCTGTATATGACTCTATGTTTGTCATACTCTCCTTTCCTTTAAAGACAGGTTTAATAAGCGCATGTCTCCAATCTTGAGGAATCTTCCCACATTTAAGACCAAATAAATATAATGGTACTGTGAGTTCTTGCTGAAGTGTTCTCAGGTCATTTTGCTATTTCTGTCTCCTTCCTGTGATTTGCTTGGATCCAGTTTGCACAGTTCTTTTTCAGTATAATGTAATTTGATTCTAGTATATGGGGTTACCTGCATGTCACTAGGACAACTTATCACCCCCTTTGTGTTGCCAAGCTGTTTTGCATAAGATTTTGGAAATATATTTTATCAGTTATGACTGAGAATAGATTTTAGAATCTACAGACAGTTTATCAATTTGTAAGTTTTTACTATTTCCACATCTTATGTATCTATAAAAAGGTTTTCTATTATGCTTAATATCTTTATATACATTGTCTTCAAATTGTGCTTGATCTTATCTCACACTATGTTTAATTTGTTTGTCCAGCTTATTTATTTCAATTTTTAAAGTTGTAGTTCGACCTCTCTTCCATTTTTTATATTCTTTGTCTTTCACAGTAATCAGGTATCTTGTTCTAATGGGAATATATGCCCTTGATGTTGTATGCCTAGATCCTGGTGTAAAACTTTTTTTTTTTGCACTCAGACAATTTATTTTTCAAAACTTTCCACATTCCATATGCAGTTTTTCCACTGAACAAATCAGTTCAGTTAGTTTTACATAGTGACTGTTTTGCTTCCATATAATCTGTGCATTTGTATAGCTTTCAGTTTGGCAGAATTATCTAGCAACAAGTTAACCTTTATAACCCCATGATCACTGCAAATCAATGGTGGTAAAACTTGACTTGAAGTAACAATAATTTCTTTAGGAACACAATGTCAAGAATGTTTTTTTCCCCTGGTAAGTCATTTTACAATCTGAAGCAATTGTTGCTCCTGAACATAAGTTGCGATTGATTTCCTTTCTAATGTTGTTGAATCAATATTATTCCAGTCTGTTTCTGATAAATTTAAGTCCTCAGTTAATATTATTCTTCTCTCCTGTGTTTCATGTGAGAAATGCATGAATTCCTGTAGGTCATCAGCATTTGACTTTGGTGATCTATACACTCCAAAAATGTTATATGTTTCAGGGTTGTCTTTATTGTCACAGTTACACAGTCTACAGTATTGGTGTTATCATTGAACATGTAATAATCACAGGTCTCATAGGTATTTTAATCCTAACACCACCACTTGATTTTTTGTTAGAATGTCTATTACACTAAAAATATTTATACCCTGACTAAACTGGTTTCCAATCATTGTTCTTCAACCATGTTTTGTAAACAACAACATCATCAGTCTTGTGGAAACTTAGCAAATTTTCCAATAAAATAATTTATTATTAATGGTCCTAGCATTAACAGCCATCAGAGAAGCATCAGATGTTGCTATCTGTGAACCATTAAATTTTCGACCTGGCAAAAATCCATCCGTGTGTTTGTCAAATATTGCAGACCATTTGCTTTAAAAATTCTCTTCCCTGATCTTGACAAATGTACACCATCCTATCTGAACTCATGTGTGCCCAAAAGTAGGGTTGGATGCTCTACACATTTCTATTTTTTAAAATGGGACATTTTTTCTATGTAGGCATTTACTCAAAAAATGTTTTCATTTACAGTGACCTAACTATCCTTTCTATATGGGATTTGTGAAAAATACATCCTAAGACCAGTACAAGCTATACTATCTAAGACATCTGTAAGTTCCCTACTTACAGTCAGAGAGTCCTTGCAGATGACATTATTTGTACTGACATAAATAAAAACAGATCCATACTTCTTGCATTAAGGCATTCCAAGGCTTGTCTCACATCTTCTATTTTAGCTCTTGGCAAGCATAACAGTATTCGATGTTCATCATCTTCTCTGCAAATGTACGTATCAGTTCCTCTAATAATAGAATATCCAAATACAGGAATATCTTTTCTAACCAGATCTGAAGAATCTTCACCTTCTAATACAGTAATATCTGCTTTATGAAAGCCAGTGATACAAAATAAAGTTGATGTAATGATTTGTGGAGGAAATGCACCTTTTTGCATGAGAGAATATTCAGGCTATGATGGAATAAAGCATAAACTAGCCTCCTCAAAATAAAATTGAAACCAGAGATCCCGGGTATACTAATTGATGCATTGACATGCTTCAAATCCCCTCCAAACCCAGTAAACACCACTGAATATTTAGAAATGTACACAACTACGTTATACCAGGATGTAATCAGCTGCATAGATGCAGCTGTTCCCCATAGGCACAAGTGTAGGGAAAACCCTAGAAACAAGCACATATGTTAGAACCATAATACCAACAAGCTTTATAATGAAAAGAAAATAATTTTGACAAAAAAATAAGAAGACTAGCCTCAGAATGTTAAAGCCCTTGTCACCAAAATAAATAAACAACTCAGGAGATCAATAAAATCTACTAAAGTCAGGTTCGAGGCTAAAATAGGTACTCAAGCCAACGACAATCACAAGGCATTTATTAGTTATGCTCATAATTCTGGAAACACTCTGCAGAAAATTACTGAGCTGATTGTGATTGATATTACCTACATGAAGGCTGAAGATATAGCAAACCTACTGGCCAAAAAATTTACCTCTAACTTTGTCCCTCTCAAACCTCCATCTGTTCATCAAAATATGTCTGAAACTACATAGCCTCCACCTATCATACAAGAAAAAGTCCTAAAAGTGCTATCAAAAGCTAAAAATACTGTATCGATGGGTCCAGACAATATCCCTAGATGCATCAGAAATAACATTAAACACAATTTAGCCAGACCTCTAACAACACTGTTCAATCTCACTCTGCATACACGTTTTGTACCAAGTGAATGCAGAATACATATAGCCATTCTCCTGCATAAGAGAGGATCTTCCACAGACTCAGGGAATTACAGACCTATAAGTCTGACCATCCTCATATGCAAAGCCATTGAAAGACTTATCATGGAACTAATCGATCAGAACATAGGAAACCTCCAATCACTGGACCCCATCTCAGTTTGGATTCAAGGGCAGGTCATGGTTCCTCAACCTAGTGGATTTCTTTGAAAAGGTCACCAATGCAATTGCTGAGAACAAAATGTAGCACACTGCAAGACCTGTCCAAAGCCTTTGGCACAATTCCTCACTCAGGCATAGTAGAAAAGTTATATAAACTACGAATAAACCTTATGTCACCCACTGGATTGCCAAATGTCTCACAGATAGGATGCAGGAAATCAAAATAGGGGAGGTTATTGCCACAAAGAGACCATTCACCAGTGATGTCTCCCAGGGTTCTGTGCTGGGACCTCTCTTGTTTGTCATATACTTTTCTGAATTAAAAGCCAATACCAAAGGGCTCTGGCTGACTAAGACTGCAGATTACTGTAAACCAGGTAAAGTCATTGAACCCCAGATGAATTGACCATCCTGCAAGTAAATTTGTCCTAAATAAATAACTGTTGCCAAAAGCATGGACTAAAACTAAATTTCAAAAAATGCATTATTGCATCCTTTCAGAAGTCATTTATCCCAGAGAGCTACAACCATTATTATTTATTTATTTTTGCTTTACATTTGTTGACCAGTAGTGTCTGACTGAGCTGAAGCCCTTTTTCTGCAGAGGCCTGGGGAGAAAAGCTCCAAGTAGTACATTTTTAAAGTTCCAAGTAAATTTAAGAACACATGCAATAATATATAATGCTTAAAAATCAAAAAGAAACAACAGTACTGTGTTACAAATAAAGGTATAAATGCATAGGAAGTTACATAAAAAGCATAGGTAGTTTGTTATTTAGGCTAGATGTTATGTAATATATGAACTGTACCAGTGTCTTAAAAGGTGTTTACAGAGAAAGGAATGGAAAGGAAAGTGTAGAGGTGACTAGAGGAAAAAGGATGGAGTAAGTTGAAAATGATAGAGAATGATGATAAGAGGGAACAGTAAGGAGAGAGGAGAAAGAAGGTATCTTAGTTAGATTTATACATTCTGGGAGGGTAAGAACAGTGGCAGGTCCATTGCCTTTTAAAGTACTCTTTTTATGGCTGATTTAAATTGTTTAGGATGTGTAAACATTCTGATTTCAAGAGAGAGTTTGTTCCATGCTATCGATGGGTGGTAGCTGTATATGTTGCACCCAGATTTTGACTTGGGTTTTTAGATATATAATAGATCTTGGGTTGAGCTAAGGAGATGTCTTGTAGGTGAATAGTGGGAGATGAAGAAACATAGAGCTGGACAGTAGGCTGGCTGATATAGAATGGAGTGTATGATTTGGAGCTGAGAGAAGAGAAGCAGGTGAGGTAGTTCAAGCCAATTTAAGTATTTTAGAGAGAGACAGTGGTGGGCTTTGTTGAGCTGTGAATCTAGCTATCTTGTGATAGGTTGACTCAAGCTTAGTAAGAAGAGAGGAGTTAAGATTTTGAAAATTTGGGAGCAATATGTTAAGCAGGGTAAAAGGTAAGCATGTGTGAGTTATCCTAGCTTCAGTGGTGAGAAATGTTTTATTTCAGTACAAAAGTCATAGTTTCTGATGGGTTTTCATGATACAATTATTTATGTGAAGGTTGAATTTTAACTGATTGTTGATGGTAACACCGAGGAGTTTTGAGCTGGATTTGACTTCAATAGGGGTATTGTTAAGAGACATTATGGAGAAGGAAGATTTGATGTGGTTGATTGTTTTGGGAAGAAAGAGTAGGGTTGATGATGAGCTGATTTTTGGAGAACCGTGTCTCGACTGAGTTAAAGGATGACTGTGTAGCAGATAAGAGTTCAGAGGGAGAGTTGGCAATGGTGATGACTGCAGAGTCATCAGCTTCTTGCACTATGGAAGACTTTGGGCTGGAGGACTAGAATAAGTTAGTGAAGATATTAAAAAGTAGTGGTCCAAGAATGAATCCTTAGGGGGACACCCATTCTTACTGGTAGGGGAGTAGATAGTGCAGAGTGCCATCTCACTGACTGTAGTCTGTTGATGAGGTAGCTGGAGAACCATGCAACTGTATCCAGGGAGAAACTGTGGTCAGACAGTCTGTTCAGTAGCAGAGAGTGAGAAACAGTGTCAAAAGCCTTTGAGAGATCAAGGAATAAACAAGAGATAAGTTTATGATCATCTCTGGCTAAAGAAATAGTGTTGAGGAAGGAGAGTAGAGCTATGGTGGTACTATGTTTAGGTCAAAAACCATGTTGTGTAGGAGTGAATAGTTTTTCCTGTATGAGATATTACATAACTTGTTTGTGTATACTTTTCTCCAAGACATTAGAGAGGGGGAGAGGATAGCAATAAATCTGAAATTGGAGATTTCTGGGGAGTTACCTCCTTTATGAATAGGTAGGGTGTAGAATTTTTTCCGATTGACAGGACTTTAGATTTAGAGATGGAGCGATTGATTATGATAGATACGGGCAGAGCAAGAGAGTGAGCTATCTGGAGAAAATATGAAGAGATGTTGTCAGCAGATACAGAGCATGGTTTGAGCTTAAAGAGTAGAGTTTTGATGTAGGTAGTAGGAACAGGTTTAAGGGAGAAAGTGTTTACAGAGTTAGTAGCTGACGAAGGTTCAGGGCAGTTGGAAGCATTGGTGTTAGAGAGGTCGGGGTTAAATAGCTTGGATATTGATTCTATAAAATATGTGTTGTTTGTTTCTTCTGGTGATTTCCCTGGGCATGGGCTGGGTGGAGTAGGGTTGCCAGGGTGTAGCATTTGGTTTATAGTGTTCCAGAATTTTTTTGGATCAGATTTTAGAGTTGTTGGAGGGTTGTAGTGGAAATCTTTTTTGCTTTTACTCATGAGTTGTTTTGTCTGATTTCTTAGTTCTTTATACCTTTGCAAGTCGGGAGGATGTTTTGATTGTAACTATGTTTTCCAAGCCCTATCTATAGTTTTCATAAGGGTGCAAGTGGTTTTAGATAGCCAGGGGGATATATTAGCTTTTATCCCTACTTTCCAGAGTGGGGGTATTGAGCTTAAGATGTTAAGGAAAGTTGATTTAAAAGCTTGGACTGCTTCATCAAGTGGGAGGTGGGTGAGGAAGTTCCAATTTACTCTAGAGATGAGGGTTTTAAAAGTTTCTGGACTGAAGTTGGAAAGTTTATGACAGGTAATAAATCTGTGTGGTTTAGTGAAATTGTGAGTAAGCCTCAGCACTTTTATGGGTGAGCAGTCACTCAGGGAGTAAGGAAGTGTTTCTGGTTTGTGGTATTTGGAGGGATTTGAAACAAGTATCCAATCTATTAGAGTGCTAGGAGAGTGAGAGTTATTTGTATGTGTTGGTTGAGATATTAGTTTTCTAAATTCTTATATATTTTTATGATATGGGGAGTAAGGATTACTGACGGTTTGCCAATTAATATTTACATCCCCAAGGAGAATGATTTTATTAGGGATGTTTTGAGAGAAATATGAGAGAATGTTTTCCAGCAAGGGAATGTTAGCACCTGGTGGAACATAGACAGCTTCTATTGTAATGGTAGTGTAGTCATTGAGCTTAAGGTTAACTGACAGTACTTCAGCAGGAATAAAGGATGGGATAGAATGCCTAGGGTGAGCGATAGTGAGGTTATTGGAGTAGATAATGGCAATTCCACCTCTTTTTTTTTAGATGATCTAGGAGGAATATATTATAGCCAGGGGGAGAATATCTTTATTTAGGTTTTGGGGTTTTAGCCAAGTTTCAGTTAGGGAAATAACATCTGGGGTGTGATTAGATATCCATACATGAAACTGGCTAACTTTGCAAAGGATGCTTCAGGTACTGATAGAGTAAAAAGAGATTTGTTTGTTTGTCATAGATGAGTGGCCTGAGTTAGGAGAGGTGTTTAGTAGGGGGTCAGCATTAGAGATAGTTCCTGGATTTGGGTGTATGTCTCCTGATATGAGCAGGATAGTAGGGTAGTAATAGGTTCATAGGTTCATAGGTTGGTACTAGGCTATCAGCCCTATGACCTATACAAGCCTAGCCATAACAATTCCCTGGCTATTTCTTCCCACACTATTTACTTCCCTGGACCCCTGTCTAGCAGTTGGCAGTTAAGACAACAGATTATACTAGGCAGTACAGCTGCAACACGCTAGCAATGTGAGAAGCAACAATCAACATTTCATAGTTTCAAACAGCTATATTGCAGCAAAAATTGCTATTGCTGATACAAGAGTATACTTTAAATAAAATGCAAACTACTACAGCGATGCAGAATGCCAAAAAATATCACTCTCTCCCCACACAACAGCACTCAGCTAATAACCTCAGCAGATGGAAATAATGTAATACTGAATCCACGGCCAAAAAACTCATAAATAAAACGCTTATTGACACAAAAACGTTTAACGCTTTCACTCACAGAATGTGAGCTTCATCAGAACGTTAAAGCAGCTGACACAAAATGTTTAAATATTGCCAATGGCACCAAAAGTCAAATCAGTTTTTAAAACTAACGTACATACATAAAAACTTGTATTGTCACCATATACCTAAAATGCATTACAAGCTACACTAAACTAAAATTATTAAATACATGACATATGCATTTATAAAAATATGCATATATAAATATAAATGCACATGAACAAAATAAAAATAAATAATATGTAGAAATATATAAAATGTGCATGTGTCAATACATTAACTGTCATTGCCTAATTTCTAATAAAGGTTTGATGGATATATGTTCATTCAAACCTGGTGGTGTCGTGGCATCAGTGAATAGCTGCCACCAGACCTCCTTATAAGATAGTAAATTTTTACTGTTACCCCCTCCCCCCCGAGGGTTTGTTACCACATTCTCCAATATAGCAAATTTAAAGTTATGATTTGATCCAAACTTGTCTATATGTTTAAACAGGGCATTTTTTGGGTCTTTTGTCCTAATACTATACAAATGGGAATAAATACTCTTCTTAAGATTCCTCTCAGTTTTTCTGATGTAATACCCTGCACAGGCCTCACACTTAGCCAAATAAATTACCATTTTTGAATTACAGTTACCCTGTTTAAAACATAATTTAGTCATATTAATGTTGTCCAAAATCAGTCCTACATCTTCATAAATGGCAAAGCACTGATTACATGCCCCACACCTTGACATATGTGTAGAAGTCCTGTCGGATCTGGTGTCTTTCAAAACCCTTTATAAAAGTGATTTCAAATTACTCCCCATTTTATGGACAAATATAGGTCTGGGACCCAATATATCTATCTTTTCCTGATCTGTCAACAACACATTCCAGTTCCTAGTTAATATATCTTTAATTTGATTGATATGTGGACCATATTCCAGAATACATGCCCTGTTATAAACCCTATTACCTTTTCCACTGTTTTTTGAAATTCTATTCCTTTGTTCATCTGTGCTCCTAGCACCTAATAGTGGGGATATTTCTTTCCCCATTCATTTATTACATATTCTTTAACCTCTCTCATCATTCTGACATCATATCCTCTGTCCTTAAATAATGCAAAAATATAACTTACTTCATTTATCATATCTCCGAAATCAGAAGTCATCCTCACTGCTGTAATACACTGTCCCTTGAAGATGTTGTACATTAATTTTCTCGGATGATTGCTACTATATTCCACATATGAGTTTGAAAAGGTATTTTTTCTATAAATCCTAGACTTGAAACCTGCCATATCATTCAATATAAATGTATCCAAGTATGCCACTCCTGTGCCACTACTATCAGATGTGAATTTCAGATATTCACTACTCCCATTAATGAATTTCAAAAAAGTATTGAAGGATTCTTGGTCACCTTCCCATAAAATATAGATGTCATCTAAAAATTGTGAGTAGCATTTGATGTTACTATAATATTTACTCTTAAATACCACCTCTTTTTCCCAGTAGAGCATGACCAAGTTAGCAAAAATGGGGGCACAGGCTGCCCCCATAGCAACACCCTTTGTTTGTCTAAATAATTTGCCCTCATAGTATATATAATTATGGTCCAGAACTATAGACATAAGTTCTGAAACCAAACATGCTCTATCCCATTCGAGAAGGCTATGTTTTGTAATACTATTGGTAAAGGCCTCCATTCCTTCATCTTTAGGAATGCATGAAAATAGGTCTATCGCATCGATAGATGCAAACAAAAAACCTTGTTTCCAAATATCAACTGAGTAGTTCAGTAAAAATTCCCAGGAATCCTTGACCATATGGGTAATGTTACCATATAAGTGCTTAAGCATAGAATCCACTGCCACACTTAAAGGGAAAGTTTTAGATTTACTACCAGAAATTATTGGTCTAAACGGTGGATTATTAATATCTTTATGTACTTTGGGTATTTCCACAAGAGTTGCCATCATAGGATGTTAGACTTAGTTTAGTGTAGCTTGTAATGCATTTTAGGTATATGATAACAATACGAGTTTTTATGTATGTACGTTAGCTTTAAAAAGCTGATTTGACTTTTGGCACCAATGGCAATATTTAAGCATTTTGTGTCAGCTGCTTTAACATTCTGATGAAGCTTACATTCTGTGAGTGAAAGCGCTAAACGTTTTTGTGTCAATAAATGTTTTATTTATGAGTATTTTAGCCGTGGATTCAGTATTACATTATTTCCATCTGCAGAGGATATTAGCGGAGTGCTTTTGTGTGGGGAGAGAGCGATATTTTCTGGCATTCTGCATCGCTGTAGTAGTTTTTATTTTGTAGACTGAACGTCACTTTGTGGATTAAGTTAAATAAAATGCACAGGAGTTTAAAGATGAAACATTAAGAACCAGTTACAGTATTTTAACAGTTATATTACTGATTACGAAAAGGGAAAACCATTTGTCACACAGAAAAATGTTAGGTTTTTTGACCCCAACAATAAAACTAGTAGTAGGAGAAAAAGACCTAGGTCTATTCTAAGAAAGAACAACCATACTGCAAGTGGCACTTCTGAAGATGACACATCTTCAGCCACAGACAATGATTGCCCTTCTAACCAGGCATCCCCAATGGCTAAGAGAAGACAATCAGACCCTTTAGACCCAAGACACATAGAGGTGGTAGAAAACACAAACACAGGTAAACAGAGTTTACAAATGCTACTACAGAAAATTGTGAGCTAACAAATAATGTGCACAATATATCATCTTTTGAATTGTCATCTGTTCACAATAAATTGTTAAACAAGGGTCTAAACTTTGTACCGACTTCCTTTGTTCCTGAACATACATTGGTTAATAATATTAATGATTTTTGCAGGTTGATTAACCTTAAAATATTTTTTTCAGATGGTGACAACTCTCAAAGATCCACTGGGTTTAAATTTGGGAAATCTGATTTCCAACCACCAATGGGCAAACATGTAGCCATATTCAAACAATGTGTTATCAAAGATCTACATTTCTCTCTAGGCTACCAACCTGCCAAACATAATTTAACCTTGGAGGAACAACAAGCACTACAGGAACTTCATTCCAATCATGATATAGTGATTACACCAGCAGATAAGGGAGGGGGCATTGTTATTATGGATTACTTCATGTACCAAGCTGAAGCCCACAAACAACTGTCTGATGCCTGGTTTTACATCAATATGGTCCTTGATCCAACACCTAATTTCAAAACACATATTGATTCTTTTCTGGATCTAGCTACCGAGGACGGGATTATTGATAAACAAACATGCAAACAACCAATTCCTCATTATCTGTACTTAATTCCCAAGATTCACAAACATCCTACTAATCCCCCTGGCAGGCCGATTGTTTCTGGGAGAGGTTCACTCACTGAACCACCTTCAGCATTTCCTACATATTATCTTAAACCTCTATTACCCATGATAAGATCAAGATTACAAGATACTACAGAATTTTTAAACATAATTCAGGATACACAACTGGAATCAGACTGTTGGCTATGCACATTGGATGTCTCTTTACTCTACACTAGCATCCCACATGATGCAGGCATATCAGCCATTTCCTATTGGTTAGACAGATCTCAATTGTACACCACTGGTTTTAACAATTTCCTCATCAAACTAACAGAATATATGCTAACCTAGAACATTTTCTATTTTGAGGGACAGGCTTATTGGCACATCAGGGGTACTGCTATGGGAGCATCCTTTGCTCCCATATATGCAGACTTATTTATGGGATTCTTTGAACAGCATTTTATATATGACTCTTGTAACAATCGCTACATGGAACATTTAGACATTTGGAGACGGTACTTGGATGATTGTTGGATGGTGTGGCGGGGTGATAATATACAGGTACAGGATTTTGTTAAATATCTGAATAACAATCCATGGGACATTCAGTTTACTTTAAATCAACAACATGAAGAAATCGTATTCTTGGATGTGACAATTTCTCGCCAAGCTGATCACACTTTGGCAACTAAGGTACACAGAAAATTTCCCCAATACAATACACTTTTACATGCATCCAACTATCACCCTTGCCACATCATCAACAACATCCCTAAATCCCAGTTTTTATGGATGAAACGGATTTGTTCCTCCGAAGAAAACAACTCTGAATGTGTAAGGGATTTGTCCAGCAGACTCATAAGTCAAGGATATAAGACACATCATATTAATCAAACCATCAACCAGATCAAAGATGTACCCAGATCTACACTATTACAATATAAACATTCACAAGATGACAACCAATCTATTGGATATCAGCCCATCAGATTTGTTACCACATTTGGCAGCAATACACCTTCTTTTAGAGACATCATTAACAATCACTGGGACATTTTGAAGGCCCATGAACACTTAAATGGAATACTACCTGACAAATGTGCTTTTTCATATCGTAGGGGCAGAACCATCCAATCTCATTTCACACACTACAAAAGATACAAACCATCTACATCTATTCAAACTACTCTATTTGGTGATCCTCTGGTAGGATGCTTTCCCTGCAATCACTGCAGCACATGCAGACACATTTCTAAGACCAAAGAATTTTCCAGTAGTAATACCCCTAAGATATACCAGATCAGAAGTTTTGTCAACTGCAGTACTGATTGGGTGGTCTATCTGGCCACTTGTACATGTTCTTCCTTCTATGTGGGTCAAACATCAAGACCACTGATACACAGGATAAGTGAACATCTCAGTGCCATTACAAATGGAAAAATTTCCAATGCCTTATACAAACATACCCTAACTCACCAAACAGCGCAATTTAAATTTGTGATTATTGACAAAATTGGTTTGCATAAAAACTCTAAAGCAGGCTGGCATGACAAATTAAATGATATGGAATCCTCATGGATTACCAGGTTAGAGGCTTTGTTTAAACCTGGTCTAAATGAAATGGAGTAATCTTTGTCAGCTTCTTGTTTCATGCATCTTTTGTAATACATGTTCATATTACATTATAATAATATTATTATATTAGTATTATAATTATATTTAAGTCAAGATTGATGGTATCATTTTTGAAGACCCAGACAAACTCAGAGGTCTATGACTTATTCCCAATAAATATGATACGTTTTTGGTGTATATATACCTTTAAATTATTTGGTTTATAAGGATTGACCAGGATGTGCTGTTGAATCACTATTGTCTCCTTTTGCACTGAAGAAGGCTATAAGATAGTCGAAACCGGTTTGCAACACAAGGATTATATGGAATAAACTTTGTCACGAATAAAATATGTTTTAGCACTTTTCCCCTTGTGCTGGTTCATTTTTTGGTTCTACTATTTACAAAGGGGTCCTTTAGTTCACAGGGAAGGGGTTATAACAGTAAAGGTTATGCCAGACAAAATTTTAAATTTATTTGGACGAGAATATACAGAACCAAGGATAAGGGAGGGTGGCTAAAAGCAGGTCAGGAAGGAGAGAGGCTAGGCATTTGTGATATCATGCTTGGCGAGCAAGTTTGCCTTACAGAAGTCACTGGTTTAAATAATGATAAAGGTTAGAATTAATTGTGGCAGATTAACTTTTTATTCATACTTTGTAACTGTCTGTTTGGTAAGTGGAAGCTTGTCGTTAGGTGCTGTGATTGTTCCTGTTAAGGGCTCATTGAATCCATGAGGGAGCACTGGATTACAGGCTTGTCTCAGAGGTTGAGAGGGAGCTAGGAGGTAAGGAGGGAAGAACAAGATGGAAAAAATAGTTATGTGAGCATGCATAGGGGATTAGACGTCAGACAAAATGTTTAACACTTAGTAAAAATGCTCAATACTCTCAAAAAAACAATACAGTGCAGTATGTTTCTGTTAGGGTCACTGGCTATGATATTTTAGAGAAGTAACAGCTACAGTAAATGACTTCTGATGCAAATTATGTAGCAACTAATCAAAGAGCCAAACATTTACAGAAACAACCTAGGAGTGAAGGTCAGCCTAGCATAAACATACATGTAAAATGTTGTATAGGATAGAACAGATGCAGCTGTAATCCCTTTAGAATGTAAGAGAAAATTGTTAGATCTAACAGACATCTACAGATTTACAACACAGCTAATACAAAAAACCCATTCCTAGTAGCTAGATTATAAAAACTACAGTTACAGTTGGGAGTTAAGACAGCAGGTTACACTATGCAGCACAGCTGGTACATGCTAGCAATGCGAGCAGCAACAATCAGCTTTTCATAGTTTCAAACAGCTATATTGCAGGAAAATTGCTATTGCTGATACAAGAGTATACTTTAAATAAAAGGTGCAGGAGTTTAAAGATGAAACATTAAGAACCAGTTACAGTATTTTAAGTTATGTTCAAGTTTACCTGGTGAGCATGTTATCACAGAAGCCACATGGCAGGGGTAGGCGAGTAGCTATATCGGATTTCAAAAATGGCACATTGGGGTCTATGGAACTAATATAGCCTTAGTCAGGAAGTGAGGTATTGAGTGGGGAGGGGGCTACACCAAAAAAAAAAAAAAAAATTCTATGATTACAGTTCTTTAAGAGGGGAATGGTGTTTGACCACTATAAGCTGATAGAAAGCAGTCTTCTCCTTTACTATTGTCCTGTTTACAAGGGGCTCCAACACTGAGAAGAGGTTAAAACAGTAAAAGTTATACCAAACAAAGTTTTAAATTTATTTGGAGGACATTATACAGAGCCAAGGATAGAGTAGGGTGGATAAAAGCAGGTCAGGAAGTAGAGAGGCAAGGCATTTGTGATATTATGCTCACCGCAGCTAGCTTGCTTTACAGAAGTCACTAGTGTAAGTTAAGATAAAGGCTAGAATTAATTATGGCAAATTAACTTTTTATTCATATTTTGTAACGGTCTGTTTGGTAAGTGGAAGCTTGCCATTAGATGCTGTGGTTGTTCCTGTTAAGGGCTCGTTGAATCCACAAGGGAGCAATGGATTATAGGCTTGTCTAAAAAGTAGAGTTGGAAGCTAGAGGTAAGGAGGGACGAACAAGAGAGAAAAATAGTTATGAGAGAATGCAGAGGGGATTAGACATCAGACAAAATGTTTAACGCTTAGTAAAAATTTTCAGTACACTCAAAAAACAAGACAGTGCAGAATGTTTCTGTTAGGGACACTGGCTATATTTTAGAGAAGTAACAGCTATAGTAAATGACTTCTGACAGCAAAATATGTAGTGACTAATCCCAGAGTCAAACATTTACAGAAACAACCTAGGAGTTAACGTCAGCCTAGCACACACATGCATGCAGAACGTTGTATAGGATGGAACACATGCAGATGTAATCCCTTTAGAATGTAACAGAAAATAGTTAATGAATATGCAGACAAAGATTCTCTGCATTATACATTTTTCTCACATAGGTATGACACACACACTCAAGAACAGATAGAGTATATATATTAAAATAAATATCCACCTTTCTCAGCAATGTTAAAGTAATCTCTTGTCAATTAAAAGACCACAATGTAATTATTTCTGAAGTAGAAGTTCATAACAAACAAAATGTGACAATCATTAGAATATCATCTTATATAACAAATCTAAAAGAATTTAAATAATTTTATATAAAAGAAATACAGCAATTTCTTGAATTAAACATGATTGAAGACACTTCAGAAATCTATATATGGAATGCCTTAAACACACACACACACACATATATATATATATATATATATATATATATATATATATATATATATAGAAGAACATTAACTTGGTACAAAAATAAAAGGAAGCAATGGGACAAGCAATTAACTGAACTTCAAAAGGAAATATATATTATTAAACTTAATATACAAAAAGGACATAGTCAATTAACTAATGATTTAGCAATAAAAAATAAAGAATATACTGAAATATTACATCATAAAATAATGATAGAATTAGAAAAAAATCAAATTTCTTATTCAATGAATCCAAAGAATCAAACAAAAATAGCAAATAGAACAAAGAAAGTTATTAAAATGAAGCAAATAAAAGAAATATATATTCCCAACATTAATAAGAAAGTCTCAGACTTAAACAGCATACTAGAAACATTTCAGTCATGCGGTCAAAAAATGAATACTAGCAACATAGAGATGAAATCAAAAGAAACAATTAGAAACTTCCTTCAGACTAATATAAACCTCAAGATAAGGAACAACAGAGTAGACACATTGACAAGCAAATAACAATGTCCGAGTTTCAGAATCAAATTAAAAAACTGAAACCAAATAAAGCATCAGGAAATGATAATATAACAACAGAAATGTATAAGTTATTGCCCAAAGAAACTAAACAGTTATTGTTGAAGGTTTTTAACCAGATTAAACAAGGAATATTGGGTCCACCTTCTTGGAAATATAGTTTAATTTTGCCTATTCTAAAATCTGAAAAAAATGCCTCAGAATGTTTTTCCTATAGGCCCATTTCATTGTTAAATGTAGATTACAAAATGTTTATGGCAATACATTCAGAGAGAATTAAACATATATTACCAGCATTATTTGATCATGACCAGACAGGTCTCAAAAAAGATAGAAACACGTATGATAGTATTAAAATAATTCTTGCCTTGATAGATTATGTTGATTTAAGTAACACAGACATGACTGGTGAGTCTAGACGTCAATCGCACCTTTGATTCAATAGATTGGAATTATTTATTGGTGGTACTAGAAGAATATTGTTTTTTCACAGCAATTCACATTCTTAATTAAAACACTATGCAAAAATTCTGTGGCCTATGTTAAGACTGGGTCATGTTCTTTCTACTTCTATAACTATTAGAATAGGAACTAAGAAAGGATGCCCACTATCACCTTTACTGTTTGCATTAGCAATTGAACCTTTTGCTAACTATGTTAGAATGAACACAAATATTAAAGGCATAGTAACTGGGAATAACTTAGAAATGAAAATGCAGTTATGTACTGATGATATCCTGTTGATAATATCTGATAAATATAAATCATTAACTGAATTATTCCAACAATGAACTTCTTTCAAACTGTTTCTGGTCTTGTATTTAATAAAATCAAAACTATTTTTTTTTAATTAACTCAAACAAAATGGAATTAAATAATGACTTTGTTAAGTGCTTAACGTGTAACAATACAATTAAATATCTAAGAATCTTACTTAATAGCAACACAAGAGAAACAATGAATATTAACTGTATTCATATTCTAAGTCAAATTAATGCAGAAATTGAATAAGATGTTTCATACAATGGAAGATAGGCTGTATATAATTAAATCAATAATCTCCCAAAACTGTTATATTATATACAATCCTTTTCCATCCCTCCTACTAAGAAAATTATACAGCAATACAATAAAATGATGCTGAATTTCCTTTGATTTACCAATAAGCCTAGAATCACACCTAACAACCATTTAAAAGGTTGGGAGAAGGGTGGAATTAATCTACCAGATATAACGATTTATTCATTGGCATCTATTACTAAAACAGTTACTCTGTGGTTGAACTCAACCTATACAGCCAAATAGAAATTAATTCATGAATCTATATGTAATATAATTCGTAACTCAGCCCATAAACAATATAATATAAATCCAACAAAAAACTTTTATAATGTGATAGGAGATAACATAATATTTTAATAAAAGTATAAAAACAAAGCATATAATTGTTGCTGAAACAATAATACTGTTTAGAAAATATATAAACATTAATCCAGATATACAGACATGTGTTTTTATGTTACATCCCATAGCTTGTACACAAGAATGTATAATTACCTTTGATTAAAGTGTAATTAAAGAGCTTAAAGAAAAAGAAGTTATCTATTGTTATAAAATACTCAATGACAATACATTACTCACACTAGATCAAATCAAAAGGAAATCTGAGTTAGATGATAAATTGTGGCTACCAATATAATAAATAAGACAGTTCATCACAAATACGCTGGAATTTATGACATCACCTTTTAAAAAGGGAGTAACTGGACCCCAGAAGCACAGCAGGTCAGTAAATTTCTTCCGCAATTTAAAGAGGGGGATAATTTTGATAGTTTCATTCACATGTTTGAGAGGGTATGCAAACAGTATAGTGTTGACCGAAGGCTCTGCGTACGGTTCCTGACCCCTTTACTCCATGGGAAAGCTGTAAATGCATTGGCTAAAATGTCTGACATTGCATATTTTGATTATACTGCTGTAAAACAATGTCTTTTAGAATGTTTTAAGCTAACACCTGAAATATATAGGAATAAGTTCCATGAGCATAGACGCAAAGCAGATGAAAGTGTGTGTGAATATGTTGCTGAACTGAGCACTTATTTTCATAGCTGGGTGAGTGGATGTCAGGTCACAACTTTTGAAGGGCTGGCAGACCTTTTGGTGAGGGAACAAGCTCTTAGCACTTTGCCTGAGGACATGAGGATCTGGTTAGCTGATAGACAATGTGCTACTTCAGATGAGTTGGGGAAGAAGGGAGACCTATACCTGGCCAGCAGGGCAGCCCTGCACAGGAAGGGGACCCCCAGTACTGCTCATGGGTCTAAAGGAACCCATGGTGGGCAGCACAGACTGCCCCAACAGAATCTTCCAGTAGCAGGGGAAGCCACTAGTATACATCCAGGAGCTAGGGTTAAATGTTCTGAATGCAACCGTTGGGGCCATGTGGCATACAGGTTTCCATGGAGGCAAGGTGGGGAACCAAAGGTGAGGGAGCCAGTAAGTGGGAAAGACAAAATGCCAATCGTAGATTGTCTTGAGACAACATGGGCATAGAACTACCATCCTGCAGATGTCCTGAGAGGGAAAGATTTGGATGAGGCAGTACCATGTGCTTATGCAGTTACATGCAGTGAGGCTAGGAGACAACCATGTGGGTCTGGTAGCCTGGGGGAGACCAAGACAGACTGCATAGTTGCAGCCAGGACTGGTGAGGTGGTTACTTCAGGGAGTGAGCTATGCTGTAGCAGTGAGACTGAAGTTGAGACACAGCTGCTTGTGGGTACTGATGTTCCCTTGGACAGGGTATCTGCAAAGGTAGAGGTGAGTAGTAGTACCCAGGCTGACAGTGAGGCAACTCTGTCAGAGAATTCCAGACTTCCTGTGGAAGGGGGGCTGGGAAGGGTTACAAGGAGAGAGTTGTGACAGGTTCAGCTCTCAGACCCTACATTGCAAGGCCTGAGGCAGGTAGCTAGGGAGGCACCTGATACTCAAGGAAAGGGGGAGTCTGCATACTGGGACAAAGGGTTAGTATACAGAGAGTGGAACCCTGAAGGAGGGCTAGAAGGTGAGAGAGTGCAGCAGTTGGTAGTGCCTAGAGCCTACCGTCTGGTGCTTCTAGCCATAGCCCATGATATTCCCTTTGCAGGTCATATGGGCATAAAACGTACAAGGAGACATATTATGCAAAACTTCTATTGGACTGGAATGTCCAGAGATGTAACAGGGTACTGCAGGACCTGTGAGCAGTGCCAAAAGGTAGGCAAGGCAGGAGACAAGATGAGAGCTCCTTTGATGCCTTTGCCTGTGATTGAGGAGCCATTTCAGAGGGTAGCTATGGATATTATGGGTCCATGTTCCACAGGGAAAATGTATATCCTAGTGGTAGTGGATTATGCTACACAATACCCTGAGGCGGTGGCTTTGTCCTCCATTGAGGCAGTGAAGGTGGAAAATGCTTTGTTAGAGATTTTCAGCAGGGTGGGTTTCCCAAAAGAAATACTGTTTGACAGAGGTGCTAATTTCAAGTCAGACCTGCTGGCTCATCTGTCGACGTCCTGTGGGGTGAAGCATATGAAGACCACCCCCTACCATCCCCAGACTAATGATCTTGCTGAGAGGTTAAACTCTACAATCAAGTCAATGCTATGGGCATTTGCAGATCAGTTTATTAGGGAGTGGGACAAATGTTTGCTCCATCTGTTGTTTGCTTAGAGAGAGGATCCCCAGGAATCCATAGTTTTTTCATCCTTTGAGTTACTGTATGGGCATAGGGTGAGGGGACCTCTACATTTAATTTGAGATGAATGGGAAGGTGAGTGTGAATCTCACAAGGAGTCTGTTGTGACATACATCCTAAACCTCAGGACAAAGTTCATGGAACACATGGGTTTGGCCCAGGAGAACCTGGCAGAAGCCCAACAACAGAAAAAGGTGTGGTATGACAGGAATGCTCGAGCTAGAGAGTATCCTGTGGGGCAGTAGGTAATGGTTCTCATTCCAGTCAGACACAAGGTCCCTACAAGGTGGTAAGAAAGGTAAGTGATGTTAACTACATGGTGGAACTGCTAGGCAGATGGCAGGGGCACAAATTGTACCATGTTAACATGATGAAACCTTACCATGATAGGTATGGCCTTGTGCTGAGCATTTGCAGTAGATTGCAGGAGGAGTCCGAGAGATCTGGGGACTGATCTCCTCAGTGAGGCTCGAGCTGACACCTCAGTGGAAGGGATAGCAATGTCTCAGCAGCTATCTCCTACCCAGGTTCTAGAAATATGAGCAGTCTTGCAGGAATTTCGGGACATGTTCACTGGGAAACCAGGGTGCACCCACCTGGTGCAGCACCAGGTGGATACAGGACCCCAAAGGCCTATTAGGCAGGCCCCTTGTCGGGTGCCTGAGAGATTCAGACAATCTCTGGAGGAAGAAGTACAGGAGATGTTGGAACTAGGGGTGATTCAAGAGTCCAACAGTCCCTGGGCCTCCCCAGTGGTGCTGGTTCCAAAGAAGGATGGCAGCACCAGGTTCTGTGTGGACTACAGGAAATTAAATAGTCACACAGAGTCACATGCTTATCCCATGCCTAGGACAGATGAGGCCCCAGAGCAGCTGGGTGGGGCTAAGTATCTTACAGCCATTGATCTTACCAAGGGTTACTGGCAGGTGCCATTGACTCCCAGTGCTAGAGAGATGTGAGCCTTTTTGACTCTTTTTGGCTTGTATGAGTTCACAAAGATGCCCTTTGGGATGAAGAATGCCCCAGTGACTTTCCAGAAGCTGGTGGATAATATCCTAGCAGGAGGGTTTGCCCTTGCTTGCTTAGATGATATTGCCATTTACAGCCATTCCTGGCCAGAGCACCTTCAGCATGTCAGGGAGGTGCTGGGCAGACTACAGAGGGCAGGGTTGACTATTAAGCTGAGCAAATGTCAGGTGGGTATGGCAGAGGTTTCTTACCTAGGACATAGAGTGGGGAGTGGTAAGATAAGGCCAGAATCTGCTGAAGTGGAAGCCATTCAGGCATGGCCTGCACCTGTTACCAAAAAGCAAGTGAGGGCATTTTTAGGGACAGCAGGGTACTACAGAAAGTTCATCCCCAGTTATAGTACCATAGCTGCTCCCCTCACAGATCTGACAAGTAAGAACAGGCCAGATATGTTAGTGTGGATCCCAGCATGTGAGCAGGCATTCCAGAAGCTAAAAGAAGCTTTGGGAGGACCCCCTGTGTTAGCTAGTCCAGATTACAGCAAATAAATTTTTGTGCAAATGGATGCTTTGAACTATGGGGTGGGGGCTGTACTTAGCCAGATTTCTTCAGAGAGGAAGAGCACCCAGTGGTTTATCTCAGTCATAGGCTCCAATCCAGGGAGGAATGCTATGCAGCTGTAGAAAAGGAATGTCTAGCCATAGTGTGGGCACTGCAGAAACTTCAGCTTTATCTGTATGGAAGGAAATTCACCATTATGACAGATCACAACCCTCTAACATGGTTAAACAGAGCCAGCCAGCAAAATGCCAGGTTCCTAAGATGGAGCCTGGGGTTGCAAGCATATGACATGTCAGTGCAGGACCACAGTAGGATTAGCAATGCCAATACAGAAGGGCTCTCAAGACAGGGAATAGGGTCAGGTACACTCAGATAGACCTAACCCTCTCAAGTGGCATTTATCAAGGGTCACTTGAAAACTAGCTTGAGTTCTGCAGGGGGGAGAGATGTGAAGACTGGTAGAGAAGGGGTGAAGGCTGCCAGCCTAGTCAAACAGAATTTGATACATAATTCTGGCATTTGTAAATATAAATATAAAATACAGGCTTGTTTCCTAAATGAATGAAAACACTGTAAAATGTGAACTTCAAGATTGTAGCAACATTGCCATCTGCTGTAAGGAAAACTAAGCCAAGCATTTCAAATGTTCTTTGAAATTAAAATTATGTTTTGTATGTCCTTTGAAGTTAGAATTTTGAGTCGATGAGTCTGGAATAAGCATCCTGCTTATTGTTTTAATTCTAAAGTTAATGACCAGAATTTACATGTGGAATGTGCTTTATCGCTCTAAGTGTAAAAGAATGTAAATACAGTTTTGATGTGACCTGGGAACCAGAAAAGTGTAAACCAATGATGCAATGTTTCATCAGAACTGCAGTTTCAATTTAAACAGTGAGAACCAATGATTATTAAGCATTTTTGTCTTGATATCCATCTCATCAGCACTCTGCCTGTTGTCTTAAGTTATTTCAGAAGTATGTTTTCTTGTAGTAATAGATAGGAAATTAGAAAAAAGTTAGACTAAGTGTTTTTCTGTTATGTCAGAACTGTACTACTGATTTATTTTAAGTTTATGTGTGATCTCTGAACTATTGGATAGCACTGTGGTGTAGTAGTATTATCTTGTGTTTTAGTATTTATTATTAAATATTTTTAAACCTTTTTCAACTGTGGCTGGCTTATGTAGAGATAAATTCATCTCTAGAGTACATTGCATATTTATAGAGTTTACTGCCTAAACCACTCCTATAACTTTAACCCTGGGCTATACTACCAATTGGATAATAAAATTGCACAGTAATAACTGGACACCCTTTTAAGGGCCTTTTAGTAGCTGATAATTATTAGCTGGTGCTGGCATTAATTACTACCATATAGTCTGGGTAAAGGGACACAGCTGGATAATCTGTGTCAGCTTTTCCCAGGAGTGTCTGTGAAGTTGTATAAATACTTACTTCAAAGTGTGGGTCTGTGTCAGCTACTTGGGCAGGGACACAAAGCACTGGTTGGACAGAGGGGGTACTGGAGGTTAGCTTGCCAGCTAGGCTGAGATCTGGACCCTGTAGCTGTGCCAGTGGGGAGTCATATTGGGGACCTGGGGAGCTCTTAAGGAAAAATGTACTTTACTGTGTGTATTTGTTATCCTTTCTTCTTATGAGTCACCCTCCCTGGTGTTAGTGGTGAGGATTGAGGCTCCTTGATTGCTGGGCCAGAGCACGGCTGTCACAACATCTAACAGACATGTACAGATTTACAACATAACTATCATAACCCATTCCTAGTAGCTACAGTATAAAAGCTACAGTTACAGTTGGGAGTTAAGACAGCAGGTTATACTACACAGCATAGATGCAACACACTATCAATAAGAGCAGCAACAATCAGCTTTTCATAATTTCAAACAGCTATATTGCAGAAAAAAATTGCTATTGCTGATACAAGAGTATACTTTAAATAAAAGGTGCAGGAGTTTAAAGATGAAACATTAAGAACCAGTTACAGTATTTTAACCGTTATGTTCAAGTTTATCTGGTGAGCACATTATCACAGAAGCGGTATGGCAGGGGGAGGGCGAGTCGGTATATCAGATTTCAGAAATGGCACCTTATGGTCTACAGAACTAATGTAGCCTTAGTCAGGAAGTGAGGTATTGAGCAGGGAGGGCGGGCTACACCTGGAACAGAGGATATTTAAAAAAAAAAAGTCTGTGAGTACAGTTCTGCATGAGGGGAATTGTATTTGCTCACTATAAGGTGATAGGAAGCAGTATTTTCTTTTACTATTTTCCTGTTTAAGAGTAAGTCCTTTAGTTCACCTAGAAGGGGTTAGAACAGTAAAATGCTAGACAACGTTTTAAATTTAATAGGAGGAGGATATATAGAGCCATGGATAGGGGAAGGTGGATAAAAGCAAATCAGGAAGTAGAGAAGTTAGGCATTTGTGATATGCTCACTGCAGCTAGCTTGTCTTACAGATGTCACTAGTTTAAGTAAAGATAAAGGTTACAATTAATTATAGAGGATTAACTTTTTATTCATACTATGTAGCTGTCTGTTTGTTAGATAGAAGCTTGCTGTTAGATGCTGTAGCCGTTTCTGTTAACAGCTTGTTGAATCCATGAGTGAGCACTGGATAACAGGCTTGCCTAAATGGTAGAGGGGGAAGATAGGATTTAAGGTGGGAAGAACAAGACAGAAAAATAGTTATGAGAGCATGCAGAGGGGATTAGACATCAGACAATTTTTTTTACGCTTTTGTAAAAATGCTCAATACACTTTATATTTCTAGGGTTGTTTTAAGCTTATATAAGTTACACTTCACCTTTTCATGACTTTTAAAATGTATATAATTACATACATATGACACTGCTCCAAGTTGTATAATAGCTTTAAATAATCTACCCTAAGTAAACCATAGAAACAATATCCAAACATAAATTATAGAAGTTAACTAGGTTTTCATCTTGTTTTTGTGTTGCTTATACATAGAAAAGAAAAAAGAGAAGGTTTTAACACAAGAAGGAATGTTGAAAGATTTACTTATAGTAAAGATGCATAATAAAATTCATAGGTACAGCAGTGTAGCCTATTTTTAAGCATAACTGTAAGACACTTTCTCTGGTTAGAGATTATTTCTATCAACCTATATAATTTCTTGATATGTTATTGGGATTGCTAATTCTTGTCAACCTTAGTAGACTGAATTTAGAATATATCAGACTGGTTAATAACTGTAAGTTTACTATTATAATTTTCCTGTAGAATGATAACACACTTTCTGACTAACAAGTAATGACTTGTCAGTCTTGGAGTATAGTGCCTGCGATATGGAGATGGACACTTTGATGCTTTGACATTTTAAGTGTAGGGGTTATAATAACCTCATCGATAAAAGGGGCTCATGGTTCAGGTTTTGGTACTACAATGTTTATTATGTTTTTTTTTTTACTTGCCTAAAGCTGTACACAAACAAAAACGTTTATACATTATTCTGCCTAATGGAATACAAGTTCAATTAAATCTACATGTAGCAGTATTTAAATATGAAGGTGATTTAAATTAATGTTAATGGGTTGAATAATAAATGTAAGCAACTAAGTTTATTTAAATATATTAAAACTATAAACCCACAACTGATATTTCTGCAAGAGACACATTTATTAACTGAAGACCTTAATTTACTCAGCTTCAATGGTTATACAGTATTAACAAGTTCATCACATAAGAAAAAAATGAGGGGTAATGATTTTATGGAAAAATTCTGTCATTATGCCAAAAATAATAAGCTCATATCAAGATAAATCTGGGATGCTTTGTATGTCAGCTATCTCAATAAATGGTAAACTGTATACTTTTATTAACATTTTTTGGATACCTGGGTTAAGTGCAAATATAGTTAAACAACAGTTAGAAAAAGCAATACAGCACTCCAAAGGGAACTTGATAATAGCTGGGGATTTCAACTGTATACTAGATAATAAAGACACTGACTCTATAAATACCAGAAGGAAAACTGCAACATGAAAAACACTAGCAGAATTTGTTGAACTATATAATCTTAAAGATGTTAATGAATATGCAAAGATTCTCTCCATTATACATTTTTTCACATAGGTATAACACGCACTGAAGAATAGAGTATATATATTAAAGGAAATAACCACCTTTCATAGCGATGTTAAGGTAATCTCTTTTCCATTAAGAGACCACAATGTAATTACTTTTGAAGTAGAAGTTCATAACAAACAAACAGTGACAATCACTAGAATACCATCCTATATAACAAATCTAAAAGAGTTTAAATAATTTTATATAAAAGAATTACAGCAATTTCTTGAATTAAACATAAATGAAGACACTTTGGAAAGCTATGTATGGAATGCATTAAAAGCATACGTATATGGAAGAACATTAACTTGGTATAAAATAAAAGGAAGCAATGGGACAAGCAATTAACTGAACTTCAAAAGCAAAGAGATATTATTAAACTTAATATACAAAAACGACATAGTCAATTAACTAATGATTTAGCAGTGAAATATAAAGAATACACTGAAATATTACATCATACAATAATGACAGAATTAGAAAAAATCAAACTTATTTCTTATTCAATGAATCCAAAGAATCAAAGGAAAATAGCAAATAGAACTAAGAAAGTTATTAAAATGAATCAAATAAAAGAAATATATAAGCCCACCATTAATAAGAAAGTCTCAAACAGCATACTAGAAACATTTCAGTCGTACTGTCAAAAAATGAATACTAGCAACAGAAAGATGAAATTGAATGAAACAATTAGAAACTTCCTTCAGACTAATATAAACCTCAGGATACAGGAACAACAGTGTAGATACACTGACAAGCAAATAGCAATGTCCAAGTTGCAGAATCAAATTAAAAAAATGAAACATAATAAACCACCAGGAAATGACAACATAACACCAGAAATGTATATGTTATTGCCCAAAGAAGCTAAACAGTTATTGTTGAAGGTTTTTAACCAGGTTAAACAAAGAATATTGGTTCCACCTTCTTGAAAATATAGTTTAAGCTCACCTATTCTGAAATCTGAAATAAATGTCACAGAATGTTCTTCCTAGAGGCCCATTTCATTGTTAAATGTAGATTACAAAATGTTTATGGCAATACATTCAGAGAGAATTAAACATATATTACCATCATTAATTGATCATGACCAGACAGATTTCATAAAAGATAGAAACACCTACGATAATATTAAAATAATTCTTTCCTTGATAGATTATGTTGATTTAAGTAACAGCGACATGACTCTGGTGAGTCCAGACATCAATTGTGCCTTTGATTCAATGGATTGGAATTATTTACTGGTGATACTTGAAGAATATGTTTTTTCACAACAATTCACATTCTTAACTAAAACACTATAAGAAAATTCTCTGGCCTGTGTTAAGACTGGGTCATGTCTCACTACTTCTATAACTATCAGAAAAGAAACTAAGCAAGGATGCCCACTTTCATCTTTATTGTTTGAAGTTAAAATTGAATCTTTTGCTAACTATGTTAGAATGAACAGAAATATTAAAGGGCATACCCTGGGATTCATGAAGCTTGCGCCAGGTGCAGGAGTAGCATTGGCGTTAAAACACCAAATATGGCTGCCGAACGATTCAGGTGCGAGCTGTTTCCATGTGCACTACCAGAGTACGCTACACCCGCACAACTCCTTAGCCTTGTATGCTAATTACCCCATGTACAGCAGTGTAGCATGCAAATGAAGGTATGTAGCAATTCAGGACATGGTGCAGGCATAGTGTAAGCAAGCATAAATGTAAACCATAGAAAACGGTTTACATTTTTGCAAACATAAAATCGGAGCCATGACAGCCTACCGAACACATGTATTATAATGTTAATATATGCCAATGGCTAAATATATAGCCATTGGCCTAAAAAAAAAATGTACAAAATATAAAATTAACATTTAATATATATATAGTTGCACTATTGCGACGTGGAAGCGCAGGGAAGTGGTGTGCAAAGGGGATCGCAAGGAATATATAAAAATATAGAATAAAACCGCAATGAAACACATAACACGATTCCCCCATAATAGTCAATGGCAGGCATGCTACACCATACTCATGGCGTAAGGGTTGCTAAGGGCAGTGACAGTGTTATGTGCAGTAGCTAGGAATTAGTATGTAATGCCATGCAAATGAGAGGAGTAATAGTGAATCGCAGATTTCCTGCTGGTGTAAGGATGCACATCACAGCTTAGCATTATAACACCGACCTGAGCCCTTGAGATAAAGATGACATCAACAGAGGGGTGTGTTGCCAACGGAGATGAAAATGCGCGTAAACCCGGTATACTGGTATGTGCATCGTGCACTGCAGCTGAAACAGGAAGGATATAAGAAAGAAATAAGGAAATGCTGCAGCAGTGAAATTGGAGTACAAATGACTAATTAACACCTAGGAGCCTACAGTAGGCCATTGACAACAGCTAACAAGGCTGTAAGCAGCTACCTGCAGAACAGGGAAGGGGAGGGGCTTTACTGCAAAGAATACAGCAAAGTGTCAAAGCAGAATAAAGGTGATATGCATTATATCAGCTACAAGGCACAATTCGCCATGACTGGGTAGGGAAAGTACAAAACAAGAAAGACGGCAGGTTGGTGCATGCTTGATAATGGGAGGGTTCCAGGTCTAAAAGTTAATTAAAGGGCAACAGGGTAATCAAGGCAGGCAAGTAGATCTCTACAGTAAAGGCCCCACACTTGCAGCACTCATTGCAAAACCCATAATTAAGACATGCAGCAGCTGGAATAGTTCATACACACCCACTTACATCAGCAGCATCCATAGCACAATATTATAAAGTGTGAAAGCACCTCACACACATTTGTGTATTCCCATACACTCTGCAGCAGTGGTGTATACAGACAGGAAACTTTTATTATGTACATATTAGGGGCTGCCATAGCTTTGATCCATCAGCATGTGTTGGAGACTGAAGGTGGTGTGGAGGATGATGCACGTGACCACCTCAGGCACCAGAGGAGGAGGAGAGTGTTCAGACCCGGGCTAACCTACCAGGGACTACATGATCTGGAGATAGTAGAGTATTACAGGGTGGACAGGGACACCCTACAGCAACTTGTGGAGCTGTGCCGGCCATGTCTCAGAGCCAGAACAAATAGAGGGGAACCCATCCCAGTGGATACGAAGGTATGTGTAAGCCTGAGAATACTAGCTACAGGTACCTTTCAAAGACCAACTGGGGATATCATGGGGATTTCACAGGCATCAGCATCCAGGGTACTACACCAGTTCCTGGATGCCATGTTACCACATGCCAATGAGTACATATACTTCCCTCGAATGCAGGAGGAGTTGGCCAGCAATATGTGTCTCTTCCACCGTGTGGCAGAATACCCGGAGGTACTAGGTGCAACAGACTGCACGCACATACACATCAAGTCACCACCCGGTGAGCAGAGAAGGTGCTACATAAACCGCAAGGGATACCCCTCCATCAACTGCCAGGTTGTGTGCAATGCCCAGGGCATTATCATCAATGTGTGTGCTGGCAGACTTGGAAGCTATCATGACTCCCACATCTGGCATGCCTCACAGCTGTATCAGTTATTTGCCAAGGGAGACATCCCAAATGGCCACCTGGTGGGGGATGCTGGCTATGCACTGGAACCATGGATGATGACTCCCATCAGAAATACACACACACCCATGCAGAAATGCCATGATGAGGCACACGCACAAACCAGAATAATCACAGAGCGTGTGTTTGGGATGCTGAAATCACAGTTCCGTTGCTTGGACATATCTGTTGGAGCCCTGCAGTACTCTCCAGGCATGTGTGCCCACATCTTCATAGTGTGTGCCATGCTACACAATATGGTCCTGCGGAAACAGCTGCGGCATGGGCAGAATGGTGAAGGCCCTCACAGCCCACCACCATTGCCAAGGGCCCCACAGGCACAGAGGCACTCAGACCATGAACAACCTGAGCCAGCCCCAGTAGGCAGATGGAAGCATGCCCAGTATGCCCATGCCTTGGCAAAGAGGGAACGTATAGCATACACACTGACAGTGTAGGCACCTAGGGACTGACATCCTCCTCCACCTGCGCACACAGTAAAAAGGGATGGCAAACACACAAGACTACCTGTAAATTGTCATGTATAGGCAGTCTACTGTGTTCAGCCAACATAGGCAGCCCTCAACTATTGCACACACAACAGCCAGTGGCACAAGGTAAGTCAACACCTGAACAGTAAACGAAGCTATCAGCATATGCAGATACTGTATGTATAGATTCATAGGTAGGTACTTGGCCAACTACCAGAGGCCATTGATAAGGCCATCCAAAATGTGTCAGCATTTGCCACCCCATTGAGTTATTAACCATCCCTCTGTGGAGCAGAGCCAATGGTGGGATCCCTGGGGTGCATCTTCTATTCCCCATATACCCTTCAAAGTTTCTCTTGCAGAGTGTTAGTGAGGGACTCTGTAAAATGTAGTTAGGGATGTTGTTCCAAAGTATAGGGAGTGTCTGTGACAGGAAGCTACCCCTCCAGCATCTTCTGGTTATTGTTGTTGCAAGGTCAGCTCACTACATTGTGTGGCTCACTGTGACATGGATTCCCATAAATGGAGCATATCCATCAAGCCTGAGTTCAACATGGCTGTGTTGGTCAGCGGAGATCATCTCTGGGTAAACGAGATGCCACTGAGTAAAGCAGGAGTTTATTCAGTCCGGATGTATAGGCCATATGTTGGAGACCAGTATTTCCTTTGGTGAGATACATTCATGGACCCCCCCAGCTGTTGGACATGTCCTCTGAGGTACATCCCACATGGATTATTATACCCTATGATGGGACTGATGAGTGAAGAGTAAAGGGGCACTATAACCCCAGTATGTCTAGATGGGAATCCTTTAGTAATCAGATGGCCTACATAGAAGGATGCCCTAACTACTGTGGAGATATGATTGTCACAGAGGAGATCACTATCTACCTTAGTCCCCAGATACCCCATTACTTCATCTGTATTAAAGTGGCTGCCGTCATGTGTTAATATGTGGGTGCCAATTCCACAGTGGAATGACCATGCAGTTAGTGGCACTTGGCTGGAGGCTGTGTCATTGGCACCCTGTGATGTTCTCCTTGAGGCCTCCTGAGGGATGTCCGTGTCAGCTGAACTATCAGTCATGGCTCCCAGTTTGGAGTTATTGCCAAACATGGTCTGCCGTAGTCCACCTGTATTTGCCTGTACATCTGAGACGTATGTGCCAAACATTAGGGCTCCCAGGACTGAGCCCTGTGGGACACCAGTCGTGACTGTTCAAGAGTTGGACGTGGAGACTGCTAGTTGTACCGTGTGGGTTGTGTGTGTAAGCCTGTTGGCAACCTAACCTGTGATGTATGGATGAATGTACAGGCTGGTGTGTTTATCAATAATACCTGAGTGGGGTATGGTGTCAAAAGCCTTGATGAGGTCCAGGTAGTATGTGTGAACCACCTCCCCTGTCATCTAATGTCTTGGTGACTGTATGTAAGACGTCAAACAGGTTCAGTAGGCATGAACTGCAGTCAACCAAGCTGACCTCGGCTGGGTCACATTTCTGAAGGTTACCAATGTCATTGTTGATGAGTGCCATGAGGATGCAAACCATACCATTTCAGACCAGGCTAGTCAGGCTTATGGGGTGGTAGATACCATGGTCAGTTGTGATTTCCCCGTGATGGAGTGGAATAACCATTGCCAAGTGCCATTGTATGGGCATGTAGCCTGTGGAGTAGCTGAGGTAGGAATGCATAATTAGGTGGGGCACAAGTTGTCTTGTACAGTTTGCAAGATGCAGTCTGGGTCAACATCTACCTCCATTGACTCTGTGTTCTGCTGTTAGAGAGGGCCATTTCTACCTGTGTGTCTCTGATGGTTGGGATACTGTACCTTTCAGGTAGTGTTGTGGGCTCTTTAGGGGGTGAAGTATGCACCGATTCATTCTGCAAGGATGTTGGTGATATCAGTAGGGTCAGCGTAATTTGCACAATATTTCACTGGCACATTGCAAATCTGTGTGTCACCACATAGATCCTTGACATAGTCAAAGAAGGCTTTGTGGTTATCTTTCGAATCCTTGCGTATTCTCCTGCTGATGTTAGCCTTGGATGATGTCATGAGGGACCAACGTATCATACTAATAGTGGTTATGGATGGCTGCCTTTCGTGGGATTTGCTGTGTGTCTGGAACACTGTCCTACATCTGTAGTATAGCCTGTTTATTGCAGAGGAGGGAGTATTGGTTTACCAGCGATGGCACGAGCCATACATCCGTGTAGGTGCTTATAGACTGCATTTGTAAATCTGTCTGTATCTGGAGCAGTGTTTCCCCTTAGCATGGGGGCTGTGAAACCCCTCACCCCTGTCACTAGTAGTGTAAATGTAGCTGTAGCGAAGGTATGCTCTGTGGTATCCATGGGTTAAGGAGATGCTAGGGTGTGGAAACAGTGAATAGTTCATGGTCTGATCCAACCAGTGACTGGTTAACCTCCACTGTGGTGCACCTCTTGTCCATGTTGGTGATGACTACATCTAGTAGCTTCCACCCCACGTTAGGGAGGTTACCACCTGATGCATGGCATATGAGGTGATACATTCCAGGAAGCGCTGGTCCTGGAAGTGAGTACCAGAGTACGTTTCCCAGTTAATGGTATGGTAATTGACACTAACCAATGCCAGGGTGTGTGTTAGGACTGTCGTGTTCTCCACTGTCTTGAGGTAGGTGAAGTGGAGGTCCTGGGTCTTGGAGGGTGATCTGTAGCAGGCCTCATTCCACATTACTGTTGTGGCTGATGTTAGCTGCACATGGATGATCACAGAGGCATCATGCTGCCCCACTAACCTGGAGGTGTAGGTATCCCTGATGAATATGGATACAGCCCCTCCATGTCTATCAGTCCATGTTCCATGGCTGAAAGGTGTGGTATGGGTTGTAGTCTGATAGTGCTGGTGTGCTCTCAGGATCCTTAAGACAGATTGCAGTTAATGCACAGATGTTGATGTTGTCCATCCTGAGGAGTGCTGTGAGTGCATACATGTTGTGATAACAACCCCTGGTGCTGAGTAGCAGAAACCTCATTGAATCTGCTATTGTGCTGTTTACAGAGCTGGTATTCATCTTCTGGGGGTCTCCTAAATAAGGCACCATGGGGGGGGGGGTGCCAATAGCCTTGGCTAGTATTCTAAAGTGTAAGGCAGACACATAGGCCAGTAGTGTATCATTGCATGCATGTTCCCCATCTGTGCTTGTTTTTCATCTCCCCTGTAGGTAACATAGTGGTAAGCAATAGAATGCCTTAACCTTATACAAGTTAGCTTCCAAGATAGGCATTTGGAGTGACTAAGTATCAATGTTCTGTATGTTCGTGCTGTACTCAACTGTTTCCTGATTACATGGTGAGTTCACACTGTATGTTGTGATCTGAAGGTCTGTTTATTTGCATATTATGGCTGTGATGGCCTGCACGTTAGAGGTTCACAGATAGCCTACTATCTATTTGCCCAAGCGCAATTAGAAGCATACCAACAGTGTGTTGGCCTTCCCTGCAATATTAATGAAGTAACTGAGCCTCTGTTAAGCATTGCCAATGAAACAATCCCAGGGAGAGTTGCAAGAAGATGTTGAAGACTGGGGTTGTGGAGGGTGATAGGGGCACTAAGTGATCTAAAGAGGGCATGTTAATGTAGCAATTCAACATCATTCAATTCCCCCAACAGGTCTTGCAATTATCAAACTGGACAGGCTCCCCCACCCCCTGGCTGTATGGTTCTGGGACACATGATCCCAGGGGTGTATAATCTGTTACCCATTCACACAACAAGGTTTCCCTTGAAGTGTGTCAGTGAGGGGCTATGCCTAATGTACGAAAAAGATGCTGGAATCAAGTGTAAGAACAAACCAAATCAAATACCATACACTTGAAGGAAATAAGGCTCGGCTCCTGGATATGTCCAAAACTTTTAATAATCCACAAAGAGGTCACACTTTAACGCAAAGTCACAAAAAGTACGTTTTTGTTTCACACGACTTCTTCAGAAAGCAGACATCAGAATACTGCTACAATGGATACATCCTCCTTTTATAATCCTTCACCCAGTCATAGTCACTTGTTTTTCCTTTTCACATTGCCACACTTGCAAGTTATAAATTCTTCCCTTTGCAAGTGTGGCAATGTGAAAAGGAAAAACAAGTGACTATGACTGGGTGAAGGATTATAAAAGGAGGATGTATCCATTGTAGCAGTATTCTGATGTCTGCTTTCTGAAGAAGTCGTGTGAAACGAAAACGTACTTTGACTTTATGCTAAAGTGTGACCTCTTTGTGGATTATTAAAAGTTTTGGACATATCCAGGAGCCGAGCCTTATTTCCTTCAAGTGTATGGTATTTGATTTGCTATGCCTAATGTAGTTAGGAATGTAATGTATTGTCTCACAGTACATTTTTTATATGTTGTTTTGTCAAGAGTACGTGAAGCTCGGTGAGTTTGGGGGCTCCCGCCCTTTTCTTAGCCTAGCTTACACTTAGAAATCATTTAAATAGGAAATATTCGGACACAACATTAATGTCAACAGTGTAATAGTTACAGCATCCTCATAGCATCTGTGCATTTGAGGTTCAATCCCGATAAAGGCAGGGATGTGTATCATGTGCAAAAGTATACTTTAACCACAGCTTGCATATATAGGTAGTAATCGTCTGTATAATAAAGATTCGAATCATCCATATAAACCCATGTGTGCTGGAGAGTACAGTCAACAGAGAATGTAATGTCATGACAGCACATAGTGACATGTTACGTCACTGACAGGTATATATCTGGAGTAGTTAGCGGATGTGGCCGTGTTTGCACGCACAGGTTATACATCACAACGTTTGTTTAACTGTGTTTAACCACTGCTATAATGTCAAACAAACACTTTTAAACATGCTTCCCACTGCTTAAATGAGCCTTACTCTGCAGTAAAAAGCATTCGTAAAGCATCGCAGGTGTCGAACCCTGGACTATGCACACTACAGTCATAGGCCATACCACTAAGCCATCCAAGGTGTACACATGTTTTATTGCCCTGAGACTACACCTTATACCATATGCATTTCACTGTAATGATCAGAAAAGGGACAGTGGCCTTGTGAACATATGTACAGTACATTGTAATGTACTGTAGTTTGTGAACCAACACATTCCAGCCTACAGATGTATTACTGTTACAAACTAATATGATCTATATATATATATATATATATATATATATATATGTGTGTGTGTGTGTGTGTGTGTGTGTGTGTGTGTGTGTGTGTGTGTGTGTGTGTGTGTGTGTGTATATATATATATATATATATATATATATATATGTATATATGTCTGTGATGTCTGCACATATATATGTATATATATATCTATATATATATATATATATATATATATATATATATATATATATATATTATATATATATTATACAGTTACAACAATAACCATATATTTAAGCATCTATGAACACACTTCGTGACAAGAAGCACTTCAAAGGAATTGGAGTGTACACAAAACACATGCAGCTCTGATATCATAATAATATTAACCTAAGTCACCATAGAAGGGGTGGTTGTTATGTATGTGAAGATTTGGGTGGAGACAGAATGATGGGTAATGCAATCATGCATCAAGGAGGGCCTGGGTCAGATGTCCAATGAGTGAACTGGAGGGGCATATATGGAGTATGGGGACAATATAAAAAGGACACAAAGCAAGAACCATACTCATTCATAATACACCCTGTCATGTCACGTTGCAGTACTTACTTTCACAAACATATGAACATTAACATATATCAGACATATGTATACCAACTGATTGTCACATATGTTTTCAGTAGTGAGGAATGTCTGTAGTACAATGTATATTCTAAACAGCATCGCATTCATGCATATCTCAGATGCCTTAGTGGTAAGGTCAGTGACTGTCGTGTGGATGGTCCTGGGTTCAAGACCTGCTAGGGCTGTTAGGTTATTTTGAGAGCCAGAATAAGAGCTTTTGGATACAGGTGGATTAAAGCACTCTTAAGCAGATGTAAGCAGGTTTCCACGTGTTTGCATGATGGTAAGTGGCGCTGCAACAATGTAAACGGAGAAGCACTTCACACATTTAACCTTTGCTTAACTTTGCGCAGACCACAGGCAAACTTGCTCAAGTAAATGTACGTTATTCACACTTTCCCTACAAGTGTCTACTCTGAGAGGTAAAATAATAACACCTTCCAGGAGTAGAACCCACAACCATGCACTCCATCCTCCAATTAACCTAACACTAAGCTATCTGGGATGCATCTATCCCAGTTGTGTATGCAGACAGGTTAAAACACAAAAGGGAGGAATGTGTTGAAAATGGACAACCTGCCCTGTACCCAATTAAAGGTGTACGCTTATATACATATATATATATATATATATATATATATATATATATATATATATATATATATATATATATATATATATATATATATATATATATATATATATATATATATATATATATATAGAGAGAGAGAGAGAGAGATACATAGAGACATGTCGATATATACAGATCTACATATATATATGTAGATATATAGATAGGTTAGAAACATCTACACATCTATGGAGGTACAGATAAATGTATGCAATAATGTATATATCTATATACATATACACACACACACACACACACACACACACACACACACATATATATATATATATATATATACACACACACACACATACATACATGTCTGTAGACAGCAGCCAAAGTAGTCATATCTGAGTATAACATGGACCATAGCAATCACACCTTCTCACCTCCCCAAACAATATGAACATAACATATGAAGAGTATATGCCAATATACTATTACGAATATGTTCTATGGACACAGTCACCAACACAACTGCATTGACTGCAAATATCCATGACAGAAATTACAAAGACATTTTGCAAATCTTTATTACATTCCGGTGTATTGCCAAAAGGTTTCAAGGACTAACAGTACCTGTATGCTATACAGGAAGCATTTAATATTGCCTTGATGAATTAGCCTGCATTTACCATAGTATTAGTCCACTAAGAGATAGATGTTCACATAGGGAAAGAACACCCACACACATATAGACGTTGTATAACAGGGGTTACTACACATCTGTATGTGCTATGTACACCCACCAACATCTATCCCACAACTGAAATAATTACATCAATACATACAGTCATACCATAACCAATTATGCAACTGCTGTGCAACATCTGCTGAAACCTTAACATACCTGGACACAGACACACTAACATGGCCCTATGTGAAATAGTTGCCATTACACAATTGAGCAGCTGTTGATGTAACAGGGTTTGTATGAACTAATCTTGTTTCAGAGGGTTGAAAGGTTCGTACACCAAGAAGTTTTACCGAGTACTGATTATTAGCATGGTATGATACACAGTAACACCAAACTAAATATGTCTGGTAAGCATACTGTAAACCTCCAAACATTATATGCATAGCTATGCAGCCTTGAGCTGGTCAAACAACCTGGCCAGACTGACACATATGCAGAAGTATTAGGTACAGACAAACCCTGCACTAGTAGCAATATTCAGAAATATAACAGCAGTACTCACATTTAGACCAACTCCTCTTGGCATTACACACAATATATTACTGTTCATCTCAATATAGCTGTTGCAATAGATTCCAAACAAAACCTCCACACTGTCTTCCTCACAAGTAAGGCAAATGGACAATGCCCAAGTGGAATATTCAGTTATACTCCACTGTAGCCATGGTATTGGCTAAGGCAGTAGCAGCACAGCTGATGTGCATGTAATTAGCTACTCAGGAACACTAATTGGCCATCTGGATAGCACATGTTACTAATCTGTAACTATAAAAGGTTGCCTTGTCACACATTCAAACAACCTGTATCTACCTGTAAGACAGTACAAAACATGGAAAGACGAACAGAAAATGAGTAGTACACTAGTTAATAACACCTCCGATTACTAAGACAGTATGTACAACATGCAGCATGTCTGTGTATGTAGTATCTGCAGTGTAAGAATTACAGTGTAATCAATGCATATACTGGAAATAGCTATCTTGTAGCAATTCATTGTTGAGCAGTAGTAATGCTTGTAGTATTCTATGTTTGTACTGCTGTAGGTCACATGGCACACTCCACATACACCACAAGGGATGCTATGGGCTTGGAACCCACCATTTCACTTCCAGCCAGTGCCATTATCAGGATTGTTCCATCATGTATGTGCTATAACAGGGGATAGTATATGTTGTTATATTGTAACAGTCGATATATGTATGGGTGTACAAGTAAGATGAACATGTTAAAGGTGGGCTTACCGTGCAAATATGGTGTGCATTGTGGAATATTGTGCCAATAACTGTGCAATGTACAGTATTCTAGGCAGATATGTATTCTATTCCACAAAGCAGTTCTGTTATGTTATGCAAACAGTAGTTATATCTATTGGCAATTACAATACTCAATGACAGGATACATAGCATTAGTATTCATCTGACAGGTTAGCAGCATGATAGCAAAGATAATTGGAAGAGCCAGGTAACTATCCATGCACATAATACATGTAATAGCCACCTCTCTGTTATCATTTGCAAGCAATAGCAGCTGTGCATGTGTACATGTTATGCAAATGTGCAGTGACCCTTGTTACAGGGCTGGGCCAAATGGCTATGTGCACACCTACATAAAGTGGATATTGAGAGTACAGACACACTGGATGAACTACCAGGTTTGTGTATCCCAACCTAACAGCTGCCTGAACATACTATATGTAAGGTAGTGCACAGCACTGGTAATGAAACAGGTTGCACATCATCTTTAACTCCAGTGTAACATCTGCAGTAGGAGTGTAAGATGTAGGAGACAGCTGCCCATTTGTAATAGCCGCATCATAGGTGATCGCTCACACTATCTGATTATATCCTGATCATGTTGATAGTGGCATCAGAGCCTATTGATACATGACTTTGTTTGGGGAGTGGGTGTCTGTCCCCAATAGAGCATATGGCCCTGGTGGATATATGAGTATATACCCAGAGAAGGAAACAGACCTGTAGACACATGCATCATCTGTAATCAACCAATAGGATGTAATGTGATCCTCAGAGGAAGTTTGCTGCTAAGGGTAGCTACAATGCTTCCTTAATAGCCAGTGTTGTCTTGTCCATAACACAAATAATTAAATGTGAGCATCGCTGTCTAAAACATCTTCATAGGCAATACATAAACTAAATACAGTACTTGGTACTTGTAGTTCTGACTGCTCATACAGCCATGTCCACTAGTCAGCTACTGGTGTTTCCTAATGTCAGCTTTGTGTATGTGGCCATCCTGGGGAAATGTAATCTCTATGCCATGTACACTGCCAGACCCACCTAACGCCATGCCCCACACATTGTATGGGATGCAGCTACAGGGGTAAGCTGGACAGCAGCCCATTCTACAGCCATGACTGGACTGGACAGTCATGAGGTGTAGGTTAACACATGCAGCTTATCAACACAACCAACACATACCCTTACCAGAACACAGTAAGGACACCCACACACACTACCAGAAATCACACACATTCACATACGTGTTTAAGTATGTGGCCCCCTCCAAGCAGGAAGAGACAGACACCGAAATACACAAACTGTATGACATAGTTTGCATAATTGTGCCACACCTCTGAACACATGACCGGAAACATGCCCAACAGTACTCATTTGTGAATGTAAACTCTAGCACTATGTTACACACCGACCTGTACGAGGGCATACATACTGTCAGCTGCCTGTCTGACATGATTAGCCACATACTCATACACTCAGACCACTTTTTGATCTATACACATGGCTCTGGCATATTCCATGTTGTTATGCAGGACCTGTGATGCAGTAGCCTGGACAGCATAGAAACACATGTAGGAACTGTCAGGTCTTGTAGGCCATGCAGGTATGTCCCAAGGCCTGGGTAGCATTCTGCCATTGGCCAGAATGATACTGCAGTACAGGGAAAAAAGGATTGTATTCCACAATTTTCTAGTGTAGTGGTGCATGTCGCAGGGTGTCCATTATCTGTCATCCTGGGATAACATGGTTGACAGACCATGATGCTTTGACAGACAGGGCCTGCACCTGTCACCCCAGGGAATCTGGATACAGCCTAGGGTTCATGCTTTCCCTATAGTGCCTTCATCATGCACGGTTTAGGTGAGGGTCCACTGCTGTTACAAGGATAGCCAAGCAATACACTGCGGGTCTCACTACACAATGATACATGTCAGAAACACTATACGGACAAACATATGTCAATCCCAACATGGAGAACATATCTGTGCAGTGGCTGAGACGTTTCAACACTCCGGAGAGCGCACCTGCATGACCATGTTATAACACATACCTCACCTTTTGCCCATTATCTTTTATTGGAACACACAGACCATAGGTGTGTCCATATTCCTGAAGGATATGTGCACCCCCCACGCTAACTGCACTTGCATAACATCAGATGCATTATGCTGAGTAACTACCTTTGTGCCACAGTGGAATTCAAAATTCACCTTGAGACAGATCACCAACTAGGTCACAGACTTCCCAACTGCCATAATGTCACAAATTAAGCCACATCAGAACAAAACCAAGTCTTCACTAAGTAGTAAAATCCACTGATTTATTAGCACAAAAAACAGCCGGTTGTTTTTTGTGCTAATAAATCAGTGGATTTTACTTCTTAGTGAAGACTTGGTTTTGTTCTGCTGTGGCATAATTTGTGGAGTTGGCATCTCAAGACACAGAGGCTGTAGGCGTTCTGCTTTTGTGGTTGCTGTTAGTTCACAGAACTCTTTTGTGTATCTTTTTGAGTTCAACTGCCATAATGTGCTGTAATGGAGAAGATTAGGTCTGAGACAAAACCATACTATTGGCTACTCTCAACTATTCCATTATGAACTGTGAAGACTCCTCATGTACCAACACCTGTGCTCAGTGCATGTTGGATTCCATCGACCCCACTGACCTGGATCACAGTAGTCACACAAACAGGGCTAACAGTATGCTACACATAGTTAGTCTCCAATGCCAATGTTATGTTCCCTTAGAGCAGAGTGGTGAGTTCCATGCACCCATGCAGATGGGCAATGCATGTGCAAATGTGGAATACTACACAAATGAACCTTAAGCAGTCACATATGTGCAGTGATTGTGCCATTGAAACAGAACCAGGAGTCAACCCAATACAAACAAGTAGGCAAACTGGTGGTACCATGCTTTAAACTGTACCACAGAAGGTAGTAACTGTTGCAAGAATGAACACACATGAGTGTAGGTGATCCCTGATCAGCCTCAGTAAGATACAGATACACCATATGAAACCACACAAAGCTACCATGAAACCAATCAGCCACATATTACGAGGTCCAGCACAGAGCATTCTATAGCTGTGTCATTAATCGTAATGGCAATGACAAGACCTGCCATGCTGCACAGCACTATGGCATGGGAAGTACTGCACCTACAGAAATAGCACCAGGTCATCCAGATAGGGTCTCGGAGAACCTAAACCCACTCCCACCTCCCCTCACCCCCAACAGGTACACTTAGTAATATATCCATATATACTACAGGACCCCTGTACTAACAACTATGCAGGTGCAAGCTGCACTCTCTAATGCCATACATAAAGCTTTCATGGGACCTGTTAACATCCCAGGGTGTATCCTACAGAAATATAAGAACATTCAGCTATCCACATACTCATCATGTTCAATCATAGCTCCATGTCAGGCTGTGTACACACCGAATGGTGCACAGCAACAGTTATCACACCCCACAAAGGGGGAGACACCATTGATAATGGGACATAGTGCACAACTACACTGCTGAGTCTGGTCTGTACGGCCATGAACCATGGTCAATGTAATTGATGTACTCGGTACAGATGTAGATGGCAGTAGGGCTGATTCACACAGCATATCATGACCTTGGCAGGTCGTAGTACACCATCACCCATACTGTGTTCCAGTTACACTCAGTAAACTATGTGTATATTCCTATGTCACAGGAGTGGTTGGCAACTGGACTGTTGGCAGAACCCACACTACAGAAGGTGTCCGACTAATACAGGCACATCAAACCAGTGCCAGTCAGTAATACAGGGGTCATTCCTGGTACTCCCCCTCTTTGGTATCTATACCACATAGACTAACACAGAAGGTATCAGCCTATTGATGTCTACAAATGGCTATGGACTAGGAGCAATAGTCGACTCATTGTGTGCTGCATTCCACATACAGAAGGGCCTTAGTGTGTCAGATGTGTGGTGTGTGATATATGGCCACATTCTGACAGCTAAGTATTGCATTGTCATCCCCTATGTTACAAACCCTGTACCCATTAACTACCACCTAGGCAGCGGTCAACATAATGGCAACTGTGTGTATGAGATGCAGCTGGACAGTACTTTCCTTTGATAGTTAAGTCACCACAAAAGACAGGTAGTCGTATGTGGAACCCCTAATCATGACAGAGTGCCATCCAGAGAATATAGAGATAACTACTCAGCTGTACTCAACACCCATGTGCCCCATAATATATCACATATTTCCTGTAAGGGTTATTACCCATGTGTAGATGGCCTACACTGCTTTTCACAATCCCTAGCTGCACTATGTAGCATGTAGCCTACCCTGAGTAAAGCCATGTCCAACCCAGAGGTGTTGGACATGCTACACTTAACACATCCTAACCCCAAATAAACACATATGTCATGGACATCCACCTTTCTAGTACAAGGATCACAACATGCCTGACAGATCCCTGTCCCATACATTTAACATTCTCTTGCCATACTATGCATCCCTGTCCAGTGAAGCTGCACATCGCCCCTCTCTGTGACATGGTGTGATGACCGCATGCCAAATATATCAATAACCATATGTATCAGTTCTGTGGCACTGCTTGAACTGGCCACTGAATATTACCTGTCTGTTGCCTACAGCTAGGTAACCTGTCTGCCTAGGCTCATAAATGGCCCAGGGCATATAGCCTACCACATCACTATGACCATACATGCCATAGTTGATATCCAACCCTGCAAATACCATCAGGCTAGCTATTGTCCCATGTGTTACACATGCACAACACAGGCAATACATGGCAGGATGCTACACAGCTGTATAGTGCCATGTAGATGTATACGGCAAAACACATACATGCTTGCAAGTCTGCAGGGTCACCGGTCATGTCCCTAATGGCTATGTATCACTATATATGTGGCATATACACAGCATTAAGGTCAATTGCATTAATGTGAACACATCTAGGCTTGAGCTGATAGCTAAAGACACCACTACAGGCAAACAGACATGCCCACGTCAAGACAACTTCCACATGGTGTATGAGCAATGTCATCACATGACACACACATATATGGTGATAACATCACATCACCAGTAGGTGTCAAATGTGTGTGACTTATGCATGTCAATGGTGTTAGTGCCATATAGATCTACAAAGACATATTTGTAAACTTAATAAATGTGATACACATGCATGTTCAGCTGTACTGCTGTACTTCTCTGTGAGTTACTGTGACCTGTCTCCATCGTTATGTCTTCCAGGTATGCCCCATAGCAGAATGCTGCTATAGAGCCACCTGAAGGATGAAGTCCTCATCCCATCCCTCCGCGACAACTACAGGACGCTCTTCAGCCATGTGTCACAGGATGCACAGCAGTGGTATGCCCTGTGGGAGGAACTCTGCAGGAGGGTAAATTATGTTGACGGTCACAATTGCACCTATCAGCAGGTGTTCCGACACTGCACTGACCAGATAAGATGGGCAAAACAGTGTGCTAATGCAATTGCCAGGGAACAAGGTGCAACAGGTGGGGGGCCACTCACCCAGACCCCACTCACATGTACCGAGGAGCTACTGGCCAACCTGGGGACACCTGCAGACCTCCATCCACAAGCGTTAGCTGGTATTGTGGAGGTGGGTGTCTCTCAACCACTGAGCCTGGAGTTGCCTGGTAAGTCACTACTGCACATAAAACACAACCATATATCACATTCTTTCATATGTTACTGTACAATATGTAATGTAACATCATATGCAAGGCATGTATGCACACATGCCACATACTATAGTCTGCTACTCTATGTATGCACAGATGTGCATACTCCATAGTATAGTGTATTGTACTGGCTTATGTGCTAACATAGACATTGCACCCTGTAGCTACCACACATGTGTGGATAATGATCTTACTGCTGTGACACCCCTGTTTAGGTACCTCTGGCATTTTGCAGTGACAGCAGCCTGTGTCAGGTGAGATTGTTATTATTTACCAGGCTTGATAATGCATGGAACATATTAATTGCATGCTATCTGCCATAATGCACATACACATAATGTATGGTGGTCCTGGTAATGGACACTGGTTAGACCTGCAATGCATCACACTGTTTACCTATGTGAAACAATTGTAAACTATATGAAACATCTACACTAAACCATCCAAACTGTCATTGCCAGATGTGTGGACAACAGTTAATACAATGGTGGAGGTGTGTTCCACTGTAGGGACAGGTACTACATATCAGCATTACACATGTTGGGAATATGAACAGTACTGTACAGAGAGCATATGTATGCACACACACTAAATGTGTTGGAGCTGAAGTATGCCCGGCCCACAGGATACACCCTTGTGCCTTGCTATCAATGATGAATGTCACACAATGTCATGTGCTATCAGACATGTCCATTACATGTAGTGGGCTGACTGCAACACTGCTCAACTATCCTGCAAAACATGTCTCACATCCCATACATACAACTCTGTCTGCATATCCCTGTCCTCAGTGGACCATATGACAGCTATGGGTATATGTCATATGGGATAACACTGACATGTGAAATAAGATGGCCATCACAACCATTGGACTGCACAGGTGTACACATGGCCATGGAGGATGGCCAGAGACATGAAGCAAAACACACAGTAGAAGTGATGTGTGTACACCCTGTTGTATATTGTCTCGACACAATACAACTTTGGCCTTTGTGTAATGGTCATATTGCAGATGTGAAACACTAAACAACATACAGGCCTGTGCACAGCTTGTGTAGGCATAACATAGAACCACCACATAACATGTCTTGAACCTCTGGAGTGTGTCACGGCATGGAACCATTCCCCTATGCAGTATCCAAATACATACATGTGTTGCACAACATACACATACATCCACGTCAAGCCACAGATACAGTAGATTCACCTTGCTGGTGTCAGGCATCACTGTCATGCCTGCTCCTCATGGGAGTGAGGTACACAGATGGCATGTGGGACATAGAGAACTTGTAAGTTAGGCATGTGTGGGCATAGTTGGCAGGTATCAGTAACATGGTTGCAAATGTGCAGGGGTGTCATCCGTATACCCTTCTATGATTGTGTCACACATTCCACATTAGGGTTTATTATGTATACACCTTGGTGATGCGGGTCACATTCCACATTAGATATGTATTGTATGTGAACATAGTCATGGCTATGAACCGTGTCAGTAGCTCACACTGTATAGCAATTGTGAAGCCACATGATGCCCTGCAATGGCTATGCACATCAGCTCAATGTGCAGTATGTCCCTGCATATTTGTAGGGTGGATAGACAACATTGCATCAGCTGTAGGCCCATGTTAGTATAACACATCCCTGCATTGGGACACCATTACCGTACTGCAGATTGGAAAGGATACCACTGTGTTACACATGCATGCATGTCATTCAACACGTCAGCAGAAGATATGTCATACTACATGTGACTGGCAAGGTCATACACCACACAGCAGGCTGGTGTACTGAAAACCTGTGCTGGTCTGTGGCACCATTGCAAAGTAGGGACAGCCATGTCAAATGTGTGTACAGCCACATGCACAGTGTATACCCTCAGCTCAGGGGTAGGCGGAATAATGTTGAACAGACATGCATTGCTTTGGGGGAGATATGCAAGCTAGGGCTCAGGCAAACATAGTATGCAGTCGACATACCCTACTGCTCATGTCCTTACACATAGGTGCGGTGGCCAACACAAAGCATCAGTGGAAGATGTACAAAGTTGAGCGATGGTCTGTTAACATGTGGTGTATGTTGCACATACCATGGCAATGCAGTGCAATAGTGCAAAGTGCATGCATTGTGTTGCAGGTATGGGGCATAGTCTACTAACACAAATGGTGCAATACAGGTATGTATGCTAACCACCACTATAATTATGTAAGTTGCATGCCGTCTGCTATACCACATGCATGCTGTTGTTTGCAACTCAGTGATGTATGATGACTACCACTATAATTGCCTAAGATGAAACTATAATTGTCTAACCGAATGCCATCTGCCATATCACCTGCATGTAGCATGTGTGTCTGTGTGTGTCTCTGTGTTTCTGTCTGTGTATCTGTCTGTGCGTCTGTCTGTGTGTCTGTGTGTGTGTGTCTGTCTGTGTGTGTCTCTGTGTGTGTGTCTGCATGTGTCTCTGTGTGTCTGTGTATGTCTCTGTGCGTGTCTCTGTCTGTGCGTGTCTCTGTCTGTGTGTGTCTCTGTCTATGTGTCTGTGTGTGTGTGTGTCTGTGTGTGTGTCTCCATGTGTGTCTGTGTGTGTGAGTGTGTCTGTCTGTGTGTCTCTGTGTGTCTGTCTGTGTTTGTCTGTGTGTGTGTGTGTGTCTGTGTGTGTCTCTGTCTGTGTGTCTCTGTCTGTGTGTGTGTCTGTGTGTGTCTGTGTATGTGTGTTTGTGTGTGTGTGTCTCTGTCTTTCTGCATGTGTCTGATATAACTTGTAATGTACAGTCTTGTCTTCCTCTCACAGGTGTTGATGTAGGTGTGTTGCCCTCCTGCGGTCCCCCCTGATGTTAGTGTCACTACAGACTCTAGCAGTGATGATGATAGTATGACTGAGGCACAGACAGGGTTGTCAGGGGCTGAATCTGTGCCATTGGTTGCCATTCCATCTGTCACCCCTCATCCTCGCACACAGTTCCCCTGCCTGCACATACCCATCACAACCGGCCATAGAGGAAGGACAGTTGGTGGGAGGTAGCATGGAACAGGGAAGTGTGGTGACTATGGAAGGTGTGCCTGCATACCATGCTCCGAACAGGGAAGTGTGGTGACTATGGAAGGTGTGCCTGCATACCATGCTTCCAGTCAGCAGACTGGTGATGTCCCACACAGGTATGTCCCCAGCTCTGCTCGTAGGAGGACCACTGGCCAACATGCTCTTGCGGGACTAAGCACATCAGCTGGAGTCACCAGATGCATGTTTAGGGTTGTAATGAAGGCACAGGCATGTGCTGAACCGCACAACAGAGACAGTCTGAGGCTTCAGAGGGCTGCTGTCCATTCATTAACTGACAACATCCAGGCACTTACAAATGCTCACCATCTTGCAGATGTTTTGGATAGATGATTGGGTGACATGATGGGAGTCCTTGACCGTGGCATGTCAATCCTCGAGCATGGAATGTCTGTGCTGGAACATCTGGTGGGAGTGAGGCATCGGGCATGTGGACGTAGGCCAGCTACATCACCTGTTGAAGGTCTACATGAACATGCTACTGCACATGCCCACCCCCATAGTGGCAGTAGCAGCAGCAGTGCTGCTGTTGCTGTGCAGTCCACACTAGGATGCAGCAGGCAATGTGCACGTGGCCCTGGATGGTCCCAACAGGGACACAACTCCAGTGGACATGCATCATCAGATGGTACCCAATTTGGACCTCTGCCTGGTAGTGCCCGTGCAACCCCTGGCAGGTGCAGGTCACATGGCCGTGGCCGGACACCATGAACTGTGACACCTGCCTTGTACAGTCTGCAGCTTTCAATATTACCCCTGTGTAGGCCAGCCTCATGCCAGACCTGTATGTATGCATACACGCACACTGGAAACAAATGTAGGCCACTTCAACACACACGCGCATAACATCCACACACGCCCAGTGATATCAAAGGCTCTAACACACATACATCATGTCATCCAATGGCACAGCCTATGCCTCTGGCAAACATTATCACCTTGTGCATATGATGATGCATGTGCCACATCCCTGTCATCCTCACCATCGGTGCAGGGACATGTTCATATGGTCTGATGCACAGGGTGAACATACTAGGTAGACAATTGTAGATTAATATTGTTGAGTAGTGTTGACAGGCAGCAGACATAACATGTATTGCAGTTTTAGAATGCATTTTGTACGTTTGGCAGCATGTATCATATGTAACAACACTAACAGCATGTTGATCCTGACATTCTGCCTTCCTCTTTCAGGTGTAGTTGCGTGTGCTGGGGGATGTTGGTGTATGCAGGAGTCCCATATGTACATGTTGACTACCCATAGGTCAGTATGACAATACCTGCATGCACTTTGTAGCTTCCACATCACAGTCATATTCTCCCATGTTTCAATTATGTTTACTGTTCTAATGATCCGAGAGCATGATAGCTGTGTAGTAAGCTACTGTGTTCAGAGCTGTCGCATCCATAGTGGATGACATCACAGGTATAGTTACTTGGAGCGCAGAGTGGGTAAAAGTGTGGTATACTGGATGATAAGGGTAAAGGCCTGTGGAAATAGTGGCATTTCATTGCGGAGCAGTAATACCCACTGCCATGACAGCATGCAAACACAGACACACCCACACACTCAGTGATTCCAGACACAATAACACACACTTTGACACACACACACACACACACACACACACACACACACACACACACACACACACACACACACACACAGCTCCCAGTGTTCGTATGTCAACTACTGCCTATGTGCATATCATCTTATAGTACTACGCAATTACAAGATGCACCACAGAGATTACACATGTACAGGTAGTTGGAGTGGCCTAAGATCGAGGATATCGACAGGGATACTACAGTGCAGTGAGTGTATGTGAGGAGGGGGGTCCATCAGTAGGCTATGTAACAGCAGATCACACCCCAGGGCATACATGTTAACAGGTGGTTAGTATGCCTGTCTACGATTGATGTTGTCAACAGGGATGCTCGACTGCTTTGAGTGGATGGGGGGAGGGGGCATTAACATTCCACTATGGTAAAATACAGCCTCACTCCAGGAACCGGACAGCCAAACACATGGATAGCCATACACACACACACACACACACACACACACACACACACACACACACACACACACACACACACACACACACAAACACACTGGCATTCACAAAGATATACATCTATGTCACACACATACAGACACTTTACATGTGTGTGGTTTAACCACCTGCCTATGGATTTCTTTCTATACTTCACTCAGTACTGGTGTCACCAACAGTGTTCAGGAGAGTGGTAACATGTGGGATGCATTCCCAACCATACGTGACATATATGGACACACACCCACATGTGCCAGTACTGTGAATCAAACACATGGCTATCTCATGATAGGTACTACAGCAGTACAGCACTATCACATCTGGTATAATGCTTACTGACTCTTTCCTATGACAACTTGCTGATATATGCACAATATATGCACAGGGGAGGTATTACTGTTACAGGTGTCATGGGGTTTGCCTTTGGTGTCACCCTTACAGCATTCTGCATTGTCTGTTGTCCACTTCAGTTAACAAAACCTGACCTTAGCAGGTACACAGGTTATTGTAGGACTGGTTGTAACACACCAGTGAGCTGTCCTCAGTAATTATTCATCTGCAAAGAAGCCCCACCACTTAGTAGTCATGTCCAAACATCCGCCCATACCTCATGTACGGCTTACTGTACTTAGAGCATATCACCATATACAGTTGGCAATGTTGAAGCTGTATTGCAACAGCATGATGTACTAAGACAACAATCACCTTCAGGCATCAGACACTGCACACACATGGAACCTACACAAACAGCAATACATGTACACATATGCGGTCTACATCAGTACGTGCACTAGCAGGTCAAGATGATACATTCTACACCTTCCCCATGCCATGTGTGAAACATAGCCGAGCATTTCACCATAATGGATGTTGTATTCATGTACTGGTAGGACACCACCACTTTCACTGAGTAGTCAAGTTTACATATATGACAACAGCACATATCAGCATGACACACACTGCATTATTCCATGTCATGCTCCTACAAACTGTTACTTGACAGTGCCATGGTGAGGTCAGGGCACTGTAATGGTCAACAGTGAGCACAACATATTTGCCACACACATGTCATGTGTACTGGAGGAGTGAAACAATGTGCTCTGTTAGAGCTAGGCAGTACACTCATTCAAGCATGTGTGAGGTCTGTGGCTTGTAAACATCTCACCCCAGCATGTACTGGCTATTGTGGTACTAAGACTAATGTCCAGACAGCACACAGCATGCATGGCTTGCAATTGTTGACATGGGATATATGTAGGAGCTGTGGCCACACATGGCTGTATATGTCATGAACATATTACCTATGGCTACTCAGGGACATACAGTGCAGAGCTGGATTCCCATGAGTCTGTCAATACAGGCCGTGTGTAGGTCCTATGGTCCTGTTATTTGGGTATGTCTGTAAGAATTGCATTAGGTGGACATGTCTAAAGACATACATGTCACATGGGGTGTTGTATGATATGATAGGTGTCATGGGTGACCAGTAGAGAGGGGATATTACCTCTGTCAACATAGATATCAAATCTTATGTACTGTTAACATGCTATCTGCCATGTGCATGTGTGTAATGATGGTTGCCACCTGTATATAGAAAGGTAAACAAAAGCTATGGTAATGTAATATATGTTGTATGAGTGTGGGATGTACATATCCAGGGCAGGTATGGTTAGGTCATATCCAACCATGAGGGTGTTGGTTACTGTTGTACAGCAACAGTCGACCGTGTTAATGCTAACAACATCCAAGAGACCATGGTATGTGTACAACTGAGCAGGTTACAAACAGTGGTATTATTGCATTGCATAACACATTATGCATCTGTGTCTGTACATGGGTACATTACACAGTTGATGTAGGCCTAGGTAAAATCCACCAATCAAGGGTTATCTGGTGGTCTACCATACTATGTCATACCACATATGGATGTGTGTTGGTAGTCTGGGAACAAGGTGGTGGATGTATATGAGGATACAACCTAGAATGCATCATTTGCCACTGTCACCTGTACCTGACTCATCTGTGATGAGTTATGTCGGAGTAGTGGTCCTTACATGTGTGTAGTCTTTATGAATATGTGTACACCACCAATTGGTAATGGCACTCATGTCTGGATCTGAGTTATATGGTGGTGGTAGTGCAATTGTGCACTACAGAGCCTTCAGTCAGGTGTTCCTCACTGCATAGATGTCAGTATTCCCCATTGTAGGCTCTACATTGAGCTAATGGATTACTAAAGCCACGCATCTAGCACAAGTTAGCATAGGCATCCAATGCAATTGTCATGTAGGTGTCAGGGTGTTACTTCTGTGTGTAGGATATTTGCCTTGGAATGTGGCTATATGGGTAAATGTGATCTAGGTATTATCCACACACACGTGTAACATGGATAAATTTGCTCTGTGTTGAAGGCTCGTCATTCGGTCATGACAGCCCGGAATGACAGACACTGGACGACTTCATAATAACAGCAGGAGATTGGCTCATTGTTTTGGTCTAGCAGTTGTCACCCGTACCATGACATCACTGCACGTGGTATTAATGTGCTTGGTAGCAAATGCCCCATATAAGGTGATGGACAGCGGCAGAACTTGTGTATATGACCAATGTGAGATATACTTAGGATAGCAGTCCTGCTAATAATGACAACTATTACCACAGCCGGGAGAGGTCATCTTGTCACCTGCACCTCAGTACCATTACACAAGGTGGCTCACACATTATGCTTGCACATGCCACTGTTCTACATATAATGCCACTGTCCACAACCTGTTATCAATGTATGCCTTTCAGGGCAGCAAGGTGTGTGACACATGCTGTAGGTAGCATCCGCCTGTGCGACCCAGGTAACCTATTGTCTGAAACGTCCACACAAGCATGACTGTGTATATGTAACATATATATGTCAGTACTTCATGTACATGTATGCATGTGTATCACACAGCACAGACACAGATATATAATTTACAGGCCACATACAGGTATTAGGTAGTAAAGCAGTATGATGTGCATATATACTGACAGGTAAGATGTACCTAACTGTAAACCTGTGTGTTTACAATAGAAGCCCATTACAACATGTTCTGTACATGTAAGTGTTTGAGCATGCACACTGTGGCATTCAGTGGTTAGAATCAGTGCATCCAACAAGCCCTTTTTTATTAAGTGTATGAGCAAGCCCAGTATAACCTTATATAGTTGTAGTCATAGTGCATCCCAAACGGCCCTGTGCTACTAAGTGTATGGGCATGCCCACTGTAACCCTGTATAGTGATAGTAGTTGTCCATTCCGCAGATGGCCATACTCCATTTCAGGTTCCAGTTGTGCTACAACTATACCTCTCAGGCCTACCTGCGAATGGCCCGTCTTGTTTGTGCATACAGGTTGTAATGAACACCTGCTTTAAACACACAGGTCTACAGCTATGTACTTCGTGACTGTCAGTCTCCCTGTTGTTGTCAATTGTAGAAAGGCAGTCTGATTGCCTTGGCATGTGTACTTTCTGTGGTGCGTCTTGTAACTGCATAGCACTGTAAAAGTGATCCTTAGATAGGCAGGAGTTCTGATCCCACCGCTGGCAACTGTGTGCGTGTATTTGTGTGTGTGTCAGCAAATGGCTGAGTGTGTTTGTGTGTGTCTCAGCAAATACCTGAGTGTGTGTGTATTTGTGTCTGCATCCTGTCATGAGTGCAGGTTTTGCTGCATTCCAAAGAGATACCTCCTTTTGCATTGGCCTTTATCCTTGTCAACCACTATACTGCTCTCTTCCCCCCTATCCACTGCAAGTAATCAGTCCTCTGATGTCACCAAGCTCAGACATGGAATCAGTAAGTGTAATTGCATGTGTTCCATGGCACATACCCCAACTGCATACCACTGTACTAGTTACTTTTACATAGGCAAGATGTGTATGCACAATACTGGCAAGTGTGTGTGTGTATGTGTATGTGACTACCCTGTAGCCAGGCTTACACATGTGTAATGTCTTTTAGCACACCATGGTAGCCATCTGTGGTGACCGGTGTCTACAAAGTATTACATAGTTAGGAATGGTAAAGAATACACAGTCAAGCATGACTACAGTTGGGTATGTTATTTCCCTGTGGCACTGCCAAGCAATGATACAGAAGTGGTCACTGGGGTGTAGGTCCATAACCATCATTCCCCCAACCTAACTCCACAATCCCTGGGGTAGATTACATTAGCCATCATTCCCCACCACAAACTGCATACACAACAACCATCCCTTCTCTGGTGAACTGCTTATGATTTAAATGTTATAACACAAGAGATGCCTCTGTCTTGTGTACACATCAGTTCCTTTGGAACCCTTCTGTGTCACTAAGGGTGTACAGACGTGTGTGTCCGTGTGTGTGTGTGTGTGTGTGTGTGTGTGTGTGTGTGTGTGTGTGTGTATATATATATATATATATATACATACATATATATGGCTATGGCTGTGTCTGTATATATGCATATATATATATATATATATATATATATATATATGTGTGTGTGTGTGTGTGTACACATCCCATAGGTGTGTATATATATATATATATATATATATATATATATATATATATATATATATATATATATATATATATATAAATATATATATATGTGTAGGTATGGTATGGCAGTTGTACAGATGTAGACTTGTCTTTGTTGTTTCACAGAGTACAGTACATTCAAGGGTACTGTACATATGTACACAAAGGGACTGTCCCATTTGTTTTCAGTACTGTGGAATACATGTAGTAGGATGTGCATTATAGACTCCATGCAACATGTGTACAACCCAGATGGCTTAGTGGTATGTCCAATGACCTCAGTGTGCATGGTCCACGGTTCGAGACCTGCAAGCCTTGTTGATACTGTCAGTTAGGACCACATAAGCCATTTTTAAGCAGGTGTAATTGTGTTTTTGTGACAGTAAACAGCGGGTACACGCAGGTAACAGACATGTACAACCCATGGTACACATGGAATGCCCCACTATGGCAATCCTGCTGATGACACCCACCTTCATATACACCTGTGACCCAGTGTTCTCTGTAGCACATGCTGTAATTGCGTATTGCTGTAATGTGATAAACTAGTTAGGTAGGTGTTCTATTCCAAGGGAGACCAACTGTGTGTGTGTTTCTGTCTGCCTGAGACAGGAACGATGCTTTTTAGAGTATGCACACTCTTTACGACTCACATGACCACCTTTGACAATCCTGCTGATGTTACCCACCTACATATACACCTCTGGGACTACTGTAACCCAGTATTCTCCATAGCGCATGCTGTAACTGCATATTGCTGTACTGTAATAAACTAGTTAGGTTGGGGTTATATTCCAAGGGAGACCAACTGTGTGTGTGTCTTTATCTGCCTGAGACAGGAACAATGCTTTTTAGAGTATGCACACTCTTTATGACTCACATGACCACCTTTGGCAATCCTGCTGATGTCACCCACATAGGAATACATCTCTAGGACCACTGTAACCTTGTATTCTCAGTAGCATGTGCTATAACTGCATATTGCTGTAGTGTGATAAACTAATTAGATAGGGATTCGTTTCCAAGACAGACTAACTGTATGTGTGTGTGTGTGTGTGTGTGTGTGTGTGTGTGTGTGTGTGTGTGTGTGTGTGTGTGTGTGTGTGTGTGTGTGTGTGTGTGTGTGTTTGCCTGAGACAGGAGCAATGCTTTTTAGAGTATGCACACTCTTTACAATTCACATGACCACCTTTGGCAATCTTGCTGATGTCACCCACCTAGACATACACCTCTGGGAATGCTGTACTCCAGTTATCTCTGTAGCGCTTGCTGTAACTGCATAATGCTGTAGTGTGATACACTAGTTAGATAGGGGTTCTATTCCAGGACATGGTAGGTGTGTGTCTGACTGTCAAAGCCTGTGTGGAGGTGGCTGTGAGTGTCTAACCACTGGACATGTTGGGGAGTGGATTTTGTAGTTTTCCTATATGGTGTCCATCTTATATATCACAATGTCCACCTCACGAGGAGTACAGATGTCAGTCAGCCAAGGGACTGTGTTGGCAAGCCATACCCCTACATCTGGCAAAAGGCCTAGTGAACAAAGTATGCAACCCTACTGTTACCTGGAATACGTCCTGAACCCATGTGTCATACACAAACACACTTCCCTAGAAAATCCCGCTATGTTGCTAGTACCCTGCACATTGATGACAGATAGTAGGCATGGTGTGATTGCAGTGGGCTGCAGAGAGCATGGCACCCTGTACAGCAGTACAATAGGCACATAATTGTGGATAATGTGCCTTCACTATGTTCCCCACTGGTTGCCTGCAACATATGTGGTGCCATCAAATTTGATCCACAGAGGCCATACAATGCCTTACACATGTGCCCTGTATGGACTGATGCCACTGACACCAGGGAATACCTGTATCATGCTATCAATGAAGGTGCAGGGTCAACCTGCTGACTATAAGCAGGTTCTGCCACACCAGGCTAGTATTGGTATAGCAGAGGATAACGGTCTGTGTACTCAACATGTGCCAGCCAAACCAGGTAAACCTGTACATGTCACTGTACATTACTGTGGGACATGCACATCCCAGGCAATGTCCATGTCAAGGACTATCAACCACAGAAATGGCATGAATTGCAAAGCGATGGTCATACACAATAGTAACCAGGATGTCAGGACAGTAGATACAATACCCATCTGTGTGGGACATAGCAGACACTACACCCCTGTACCACACTGCACAACATTGTCAGGTGGCGTGATGCCAATGGTTACCCCTCAGCCTTGTACAGCCATCTTACACAGCCAACCACTACACACCCATGAAGCAATGCAAACATGCATGTCAGTACTGGCGCCTTGTGTCTGCATGAAGGGTATAATGCTCCCAACCACAGTCACTCCCAGTATAACTCCCATTGGCATATTGACAGATGTCAAACACGTTCACATGCCCTAGCCCATAGAACCTCCGGATATCCCTTGTGGTGCATGTAGTACCTGTGCATTACTGCAGTGTGGCAAACTAAGTGGTTTGGGAGTGTATATGCGGGCCTGGCAAAGAGTGTCAATGTGAGTCCATTAGAGAGTGTGGCTGTATTGATAATGACATCCGTTCATGTGGACAGCAATGTGTGCTACACCTAATGTCTGTCTACTATATCTCTGTTGCAGATGTCGCACACCAACACACATTTTATGTTCTTATGGCACACCAACATGTCAGCTTTGTGGCAGATGGAGTAACTGCATGCACTTATAATAGTAATGACTAGTTAGTCAGGGGTTTAAACCCCTGTACTGGTTGGTGTGTGACAGACATTGCTTAGGTTTTAGTCTCCAAGCCCTTCTCTGATGTTCTTTGCCTCTGTCTGTCCCTCCAACACACTCTCTGGTGGATGTGGAGGTATACACCTCCTCGGCAGCAGCTTGTTTATTGTAAGTGATGGTCATGTTCGGGTGATGGCCTCTGCACCTATTGCAGTCCTCCTCTAGCTGATTGCATGTGGAACATCTGCGATGATGTTCCCATAGCCATTCACATGAAGAACACAGTACAATATCTAGGAACAGCATGTTGGTGTTTGCCCATGACAGTCACTGTGAGTGGTACCTGGATCTGGTGTTTGGTAAACGGCATCACAGATGATATCTGGATGTTCCACAAACTACATACACAGTTGGAAATAGCCTAAAGACAAGAGGGTGATGTGCCATACATGACTACAACATGTAGGTGTAGCTATGCTTCCTTGAGACAACTGCCTGTTTAACAACGTGTGTAGTAATAGCTATTCTGCATGGTTTAAAACTGAAAAGACAGTGCTCTGTTTGTGACAACCACAATCTTTAGGGCCATCTGTGGACTGGTCAGTGTGTGGAACCATTTATTTCCTGTGTTACTCACTGAACACACATCTGTGAACAGCAGGAGCATAGTGCGAGGATTGCAGCCAGTACATGGTGATCATGATGAGTTATTGCCATAGCATCCCTGACTGGACATATGTCACATGAAACAGTGGTATGACAGACACTGTCTGGGGTTCTCAGTGACATGCCAATAATGCGCCACTGTTCATAGCTGTTGTCACAAGTCTTCTGCACATTGTACAGATGTCATGCAGTATATATGCATGTGTTGTGCTCTCTCTCTGCAACTGTGTACCATCTGTTGTGTTGGGTGGATGGTCATATCTATGCATGCTGTTGTAAGTAATCCTGAATGCTGTTGATGATTACTAAGCTATATCTGTGTTTAAACTGCAACACCATAGGCTGTATAAGTTTGGAGGTCCCAGCAGAACTTCCTGTCCCACTTCAGCTGGCCATGGCACCGGGCACCAGCACATCTGGGGCCCAGCCTTAGACCTCCAACTCTGTTGGCTTTGCACCACCTTCTGGTGGTACTGCCACTGAGGATGGGGCTTGTCACCCCTGGGAGCAGGTCCAGACAGGGACATGTCCACTGTTGTACAGTCCCGGACGTGTTGCGTAGGGGGCTCAATAAGGGGTTTTGAGGCTAGATACGCCAGCTCAAGGGCAGAGTGTCACATTTACAGGGTGAAGCTGCCCCTCTTAGACAGCCCCCTGCACTGCCACCTTTGCAGCTGTTTTGGTGCAGTGGTGGCTGCCCATGGCTGGGAACCTCTGTCCCACTGTTTCCATCTGGGAGCTCATGGGCTTGTGAATGCTGAACACCCCTCCACATCCGAGGTGTATTCCCCCACATGTGCCATATACCGACCCTGTATGCTGTCTTGTCTGTTATCCTACCCTACCTATCCTCCATGAGCATACCTACTCTCCTCCCGCCACATCCCACTCTCATCCTACAGAAACAGGAAGCCAATCGGTTCCTATTACAACATTTGCCCTATACATAGCTGTGCATTTCACACACATGTCCACTGGACACATGTAATCCTTTTAATATGCATCACAACATACTCCAGTTGTCCTCACCCCTGTCTCTCAGGCACACGATCCTAGTATGCACATGACTCCTAAATGTTCCAGGTACATGTGATGCAGACAACCCCATTGTACACACAACACAACCAGTCCCTCTATGGTTACCCCATGTATGTTTATCATGATGATGATTTCGCACACAGCATCTTGCAGGAGTACTGTTTTCACATAATGATTGTACAGGAATGTAAGTAACATGCACAGAGTGATGTATATGGCCAATGTACAAATGTTTGTGTGTATGACTGGCACATGTCTGTCTGAGGGAGTCTTGATATTACATAGGACAGCACCACTACATAATACAAGCATTGCTAGTGTTTCCCTTTTCATTCCTTAGTAATGCTTTGTGGCCATAAACACTCACACATACATCTACATGATGGAATACATTTCCTATACTGTTGAATGATGGCTGGATTGCACTTAATGATATGTTTGTGATAATGTCTGATGTCTGTATATCTGCCATGGCTTAGTGGTAAATCACAATAGCTGTGTGTGCAGAATCATGGTTTCAAGCCTTGCAGAGGGCATTTATTTTGTTGCTGGCCAGAACAAGGCCATTGGATATGGTGTGATTAAGGCACATTAAAGCAGTTGTGAGCGGGTGTGCATGGGTTTGAGTGGTGCTAAGCAATGCTAACCTCTGGTTACAGTCTCTTACACTCATTTAGCCTCTACATTGCTTTACCAGTGTAATACTCGCATACCAAACAGGCTTACACCCTATTGCTCCCATACTTGGAACTGCACTGCATTTGGTGTTTGCATCTGACACTCACACCCCTGGGTGGGAGTGAGGACTACGATATTACCTTGTGATGCCTATTACATTGGATTACTTGCCTACAGTATCAGGAATGGCTGCCCATTAGGCGACAGTATGCCATTCGACTGTACAGAATCCGCAGCCTGTCCAGAGTTTGATTCATATTACTGGTGTGTTCCTCTTATAATCTGCATCAGTCTGGCTAATACATGGGAACTGAGACTCTTCAATACAAACAAGTAAATGGGTTTTGGAACCCACATCCTTCAGCCGAGTCATGCTACTGCATACCTAACATTCTATCATCTGTCTAAGGTTGTCAGTGGAATATGCACCTTCTGTCCCTATCAGACCTCTCATACAAGTGGGGAAAATACAAACTGAATCAGGGACACGGCATAACAGCATCAGGGACACATTTAAATTATTGGTGCAATTAACCAGACACATTGACAGACTAAGAGCATATGAATTCATACACATTGTCTGAGGTAAATGATGTTTATAACTCTTAATTGTTGTCGTTATTAATTATGTGTAATTCGCCACCTTTCATCCATATGTCACTAGTTTTAGGAGGAATTACATGGGGCAGAGTTAGAAACCGAGTCAAAATTCCCCATTGGTTTATGTCCTGTCCACTGGATGTGCTCTTAGGGGTTGATAGGTATGGGCGTCAGCTATGCCCATTTCGAAATATTACTTACAGCCCCAGGGCTGTCCTAATATGACTTTGCCAGCCAACACCTGCACACCTAGGCCCATAATGGCATACCCATAATTCCCCCACCTCCCACTCCTCTACAGCACTCATCATTACTGTGGGTGCAGGTGGGGTTTAAACACACCACTACACAGTGCCCACTCTCCCCATGTCAGGACACATTTCGTATATTGTGTTGACCCATGGATTATCAGGCTTGCACAACCTACTGGTCCATGTAAAGCTACAGGCTGATTTGATAAGTCATCACTGGGACTGCCTCTGATCATTAATTGTTGGTGTCCCACAAAGTACATCGATGTCTATGTTTCAGGATTAGACCTGGCAGATCTCTTCCACTGGCAGTATCCTGTCAGTGGTCTGGGAAGCAGTGGTGTGTTTACCTTTATGTATCTGTATTTTGTCTTTGTATGTATACATTTGCACTACTGAGAGGGAGAGGCTTATCTCTATGTCGCTATAGGTAGATATACACACACATAGCTCTACATATATACGTCTACATCTGGTTATTCTGTTCCTTGCCATATAGATTACACTTTGCTGCAGTGGGACTCGTAGTAGGTGTGGCTGCTCGTTGGGTGATGCCTCTGCCCAATGAACACATTTGCTTACATCCCTAGGGCTGTCAATATAGGCCCACATCAGCCAACACCTGCACACCTAGACCCATAAGTAGTTACCATAGTTCCCCCACCCTCGCCTCCTCAACAGCACCCATCCTTACTCTGGGTCCTGGTCGGTTCTGGACACACCACTACACGCTGTCCACTCTCCACTTCATGGGTCCCATTTCATACAATTCTCTTGGCCCATGGGTCATCAGGGTTTCCCACCCTTGTATTCCGAGTATGTATAAACCATGGCCAAAATGGCTGATCTATCACCTTCTTTTGGTCTTGGCAATTTTTGGTGTGTCCCGCAATGGACGGTCCAGTCTGTGTTCCGAGATTACAATTCACAGGTTGACTGTGTACCCCTCCCGGTTGTATCCTGCCTATGGTCTGGAGAGCAGTGGACTCTTTACATTGTTTGCGTGTATGTTTCCCGTGTCCGGCTGGGGGTGGAGGAAGGACTTGCTACGTGTTTCATGTTTCTTGCTTGGGCTCCTCACTTCCATTGACATAGCCTGTGAACATATTTCATTCTTGTTTGCTGTTTCCTATCATAGCTGTATATCTGTGTATATCTATGCACACACGCACACACACACACACACACACACACACACATATATATATATATATATATATATATATATATATGTATATATATATATATATATATATATATATATATATATATATATATATGTATATGTCTGCAACTATAAATATATATATATATATATATATATATATATGTATGTCTATACATATATGTATATTTATATATATATATATATATATATATATATATATATATACACATATAAAAATATATATATATGTGTGAGTGCGTGTGTGTGTGTCTGTAAAGCAATACAAACTCCTCGCAAATGCACTTACACATGCGTACTGGTGTTTATATATGCTTGACCTGCTTACTAGGGCCTTATTCATTATGGCACTGACACTTCACTCCAGTTATCTTTTAATTGATATTTTGCAGGTTATACAGTGGAGAGATGTCGCATTATATGTTCATGTACGGATTACCGATGGTAATTGGTATCTGATACAGTGGGATTCGGTACGGGAATGTCTGTTCGTTAGGGGGTTGCTCTATCCAATGCACTATTGCTGTGCTGCTTCATTTGCATATATACCCATATACTCATGGCTCCTGGTTTCCCAAACACACACCCCAATGCCTCCCTAACACTGCTATCATCCATTCTCCAGTCGGATTTGTGGTGTATCCACACCACTACACATTGGCCACTCCCTACTCCTATAGACCCATCCCATCGGTTGACTCACTCCACGTATCCTCAGAACTCCCAAACATTTAGTCCACAAACATTGGTGATGTGAGTGACCAAAAGAATACTATTCGCAATTTTTGGGTTGTCCCACATGGGGCACGCATGTGTTTATGTCAAGATTAGGCTCTATACTTCATTACATCCTTACTCTCGTTAACATGAGACTACAATTAATTAATATGTATGACTATGTATCAAACAAAGGACTGAAGATAAACACTCAAAACATATTCCAGCTGCTCGGGTCAATGAAGGCAGTCCTCAAATATATGATACCACCAATAATTCCAAAAACTCCAAAAAACGGCTCCAAGCAAAATTAATAGATTTATTCCAAAAATTGAACAGGACACATAGACAGGATTGAGCGCTTTCGTCTCCACACCGGAGACCTCCTCAGAATCAACATTAAATGCTGGCAGCGCTATTTATAACACTACCAGTCACACTAATTACCATCAATAAAACAATTAAACGACTAAACAAATAAGCATTTAATCACTAAAATTCCGAACCTTAAAGGTATAAGTAGACATATACAGTGTTTAACAAAACATATATTCGACTACTGGATATCTCACAATAAATACCTGTTACATTGTTGAAAAATAGTTAAGATGTATATGTAAAAACCTATGAATATTTATATTAACATTAATATATATATAAGGAAGAATTGGTATTAAAATTGGTGTTAAAATAGTATAATATAATAAACTTAATGTTATATATGTATGAATATATCCAATATATTATAAAAATCTATAAAAATATGTAAATGCAGGTAAATTTTTATATAGATATGTAAAAATATGTGTAATTAAGTTTACATATATATAATTATAAATATGAATCATATAAATCTAAATATTAATGTAAAATACTGTATTATATACCTTTATATGCTCTTTTAGGGTCAAGTGCCAATAGTTTTAAGGCTGGTGATATTGATATATTACCATTAAGACCCTTCCCACTGCATGCATCTAATTTTAGCTGCCATACCATCTCCCTGTATGCAAGTTTTGTTTCCCAGTCACCACCTCTATCTAGGGGTTCCACTATTTCCATTACCCAGAACTTAAAATTAGCATTTGGGCATATAAGTGAGTGTCTATATAGTGCATTATTCTCATTTTTATGATTGATGTCCCTTATATGTTCATATATCTGCCTCCTTAGATGCCTTTCCGTTATTCCTATGTAATAACACCAGGAGAATTTACAATAAGCTACATATACCCCCCCCCCTTGGTGTAACAACTGCTATATACCTTAGCTTTTATAATTGTTCTTAAACTGGGAAGTTTCAATTACCATAAAGGAGAGAAGTTATTGAAACTTCCCAGTTTAAGAACAATTATAAAAGCTAAGGTATATAGCAGTTGTTACACCAAGGAGGTGGTATATGTAACTTATTGTAAATTCTGCTGATGTTATTACATAGGAAAAATGGAAAGGCACCTAAGGAGGCGGATATATGAACATATAAGGGACATCAATCATAAAAATGAGAATAATGCACTATATAGACACTTATATGCCCAAATGCTAATTTTAAGTTCTTGGTACTGGAAATAGTGGAACCCCTAGATAGAGGTGGTGACTGGGAAACAAAACTTGCATATAGGGAGATGGTATGGCAGCTAAAATTAGATGCATGCAGTGGGAAGGGTCTTAATGATAATATATCGATATCACCAGCCTTAAAACTATTGGCACTTGACCCTAAAAAAGCTTATAAAGGTATATAATACAGCATTTTACATTCATATTTAGATTTATACGATTCATATTTATAATTATATATATTTATATTTAATTACACATATTTTTACATATCTATATAAATATTTACCTACATTTATAGATTTTTATAGATTTGTATAATATATTGGATATATTCATACATATATAACATTAAGTTTATTCTATTATACTATTTTAACACCAATTTTAATACCGATTCTTACTTATATATATATTAATGTTAATATAAATATTCATAGGTTTTTACATATACCTCTTAACTATTTTTCAACAATGTAACAGGTATTTATTGTGAGGTATCCAGTGGTCGAATATATGTTTTGTTAAACACTGTATATGTCTACTTATACCTTTAAGGTTCGGAATTTTAGTGATTAAATGCTTATTTGTTTAATTGTTTTATTGATGGTAATTAGTGTGACTGGTAGTGTTAGAAATAGCACTGCCAGCTTTTAATGTTGATTTTGAGGAGGTCTCCGGTGTGGAGACGGAAGCGCTCAATCCTGTCTATGTGTCCTGTTCAATTTTTGGAATAAATCTATTAATTTTGCTTGGAGCCATTTTTCGGAGTTTTTGGAATTATTGGTGGTATCATATATTTGAGGACTGCCGATGTATAACTATGTGGTAATGCACACGTTACACATGAGAGCCTAATTATGTATGTGTTCGGCGTATTTCTTTTACAAATAGACTGGTTTAGTAACTGGCGTTGCCGTAGCAGGCAGATCACAGGAATGATTCTATGTGTGGGGAAGTCCTCACATTTGATTATTTTCAGCAGAGCACTGACTTTGGACATTGTACACACTTCTGCGTTTTAGCAGTTTTGTCCCGTCCCTCTTCTGCACAGCCTATTATTCTATCTACTGTCGAGGTTTGTAAGTGCACATTCATGTTATTTATGTCTGCAAATGGAATGCATGTGTTACAGAGAATGTACTTCTACATATTGATGTCTGCATGTGTGTGTTTGCATATATACCTATAACGAACTCACTGACCTCCACAGGGCGGTCCAGTTAGAACCGGTCTATCCAACCCTGGCACGCCTGGCTCTATAATTTTATACCCATAGTTCCTCCACCCCACCCGTGTTCAAAATACCTTTCATTGTCCACTTGTTATCGCAGCCATGACACACCTCCACACATTGCCCTCTCCAGAGCATTAGGGGCCCTACACGTATGTTGTCCCACCCCATGTATTCTTAGGCTCTCCCACCATTTAGTCCTTGAACATACCTGCCCTTGCTTGTGTAATGGTCGGAAGGCCAAATGGTCTATATAGTTTTTGGATAGTCCCTCCAGGGACTACCCTCTGTGTGTAAAGTAGACTTAGCAAATCAACAATGTTACTCCCACTGGTAATATCCTGCCTGTGGTGTGAGTGGCAGTGCTTTGCGCACCCTTGCCCAGCTGGATATGACATATGCTGACAGCGCTATATAATACTGGGGTTGCTGTTGATTCCCTTCCCCTTCCTTTTGTATGCTTTATTGTTCTTCATAGATAGATGGATATATATATATATATATATATATATATATATATATATATATATATATATATATATATATATATGTATATGTATATGTATATATATATATTATATATCTGTATATACTTATATACAGTTTCTATGTTGGGCACTGCTTATACCCATGCAAGTACACTCAGACTTGCTTACTGGTACTTATATGTGTTTACTGCTGCTTATTTGCGCTTACACCTACTTACTAGTACCTTATTCATTATGACAGTGCCACTTTTCTTGAATGATATTTAAGTTTAAATAACTCATGTGATACTCTTATTTCGGTTTTATGGCAAAATGACATTCATTCCACATGGAAAATGATATATGCTATTGTTGAGCTTGAACCGTGAATGCCTGCTTGTTAGGTGGATGCTCTAGACACTACACTATTGACACTTATGTTGATTCCGCATGTTTTTCTCTATTTGAATGAATATGATGTGTAAGTTACGCTCGGTAGAGGGATGTGCAGACATACTGTGCTTTGCTTACACCTTCAATATTGCAGCATTCAAATGTATAATAGGGACACAGGGACAGGGAATCTAATTGTGAAAGTTCTAGGGACAGGGCTCATCATTCTATTAGGTGCTTGTGTGTTTACTATGTCAGGTGTATTTTACTGTCCGTGGACACTCTTGTATGCTTAGCATACATTTCAGTATCCACAGACACTGAATTACTGACTTACTATTAGGGGCAGGCTCTATTAGTAGGCATAGTAGGTTTTGCAAGTGTCGGGGCATATTTATGCCTCCGTTAAGCACTTGTACACACCCCCTGCACTCGCACACGTTTCCTGTGCACTTCGAGGTTGCAGTGGCATGCCCTCATACATATTCATATGGCGCTGCTGCACCGTCTGTGATGAGGTCACTCAGTGCAAGGCTAAAACCGTCCTTGCGCCGAGCTTCTTGAATCCAGGGGATAGTAATTAGGAATAACTTAGAAATGAAAATACAATTCTTTGTTGATGACATCCTGTTGACAATATCTGATAAAGATAAATCGTTAACTGAATTATTCCAAACAATGAACTTCTTTCAAACTATTTCTGGTCTTGAATTTAATAAAATCAAAACTAAAATTTTATTAATTAACTCCAATAGAAGGGAATTAAATAATGACTTTGTTAAGTACTTGGCGCCTGATAATAAAATTAAATACATAGGAATAATTAAAACAAAATCACACCACAAAACTTAGAAAAACAAAAAATGAATGGCAAACACTACAAACTCTTATTTATTAAAGTTAAATGCTTTTGTCAGAGCAATGTCCAGCTTCATCAAAACAATTCTTTTCCACTGTCAAGTAGTTTACAAAGCTTTGGAAGTATCACATGAGTTTAAAACATCCCCTCCAATAAATTCTAAAACAATCATTCTCAAGTAGTCTCCTTAAAAAACCTTGCCTTTTACACATAAATATTGAAAACATAAATAAAATAACCCTCTGTGTGAACCACTACATTAATTTAAATAAAACCACAAAAACTGAGTCAAAAATCAGTACCTATTGACCAATGTACTTTTTTACATATTTAATTTCCATGTTAGGAATAAAAATAATTCTGCTTTAAGTTCTAACACACTACTAATCGAGATGGTCTCATTCAGACCAGAAGGCTCAGCTGCATCACAGCTAAGCTGCCATATTAACTCATTATATTCCAAAAGCAACTCTTGTGGTTCTCTCCTTTGGTCAAAACTAACTTTTTCAATGCATGCATGCTTAAAGCTATGAGTCGGATTCTTCTTGATATGCTTGGCCAGGGCATTCCTATCATCCCTTTTTGTATATCATATTGATGTTGATATATTCTAATTTTAAATTTGTTCTTAGTCTTGCCTATATAAAAACACTCAAATTGTTGGAATTTGGAAAGATATACTATATTTGTACTCTGGCAATTTACCTATTGCCCAATTTTTACTGTTCCCCAACTAGGGACCAATATTTTTGTACCTTCCACGATAAAGGTAAATTGGTTGTTGTAGCCACATTTACTCATACGTCCTACCTGGAACCCCTTCAAGGATCTTTCAATAACAGACTTGAAACATAAATCCTTCTTGTACACAGCTACTGGATTTTGTCCTACTTTTTCTGAATAGTCTCTATCTACCCTAAAAATATTCCAGTTATGATTAATTATATTCCTGATTCCGTCAAAGTGCAAATTATAGGGCAGAACTTAGGCCTATTGAAAGCTCACTTTCTCACATCCATGTGAGACATTGTCCCAATTCAAGGTATTACTGCTAGTACCTAATATAGGACAATAAAACTCTCTTGTCTCTTCCTCATCACTTCAATAATTCTGTCCAAGAAGGTCCTAGGGTACCCTCTGTACCATGCTCTGTTCTTTAAGCATGTTGTCACAGCTCACCACATGATCAAGTCTCACCATTTGACCTTTGATTAAAGATTTCTTTTGGTGTATGGTGGTGGCTGTGAAAGTGGAGTAGGAAGTTGGAATAAGTTTGTTTTCTGTATAGGTTTGAATCAAACCTCTTCCCTACCCTATTCTTTGTAAAAGTAACATCCAATTAGTATAAACTTTCTTCTCCCAGGTTACACTACGCAGCACAGCTGCAACATGCTAGCAATAAGAGCAGTAACAATCAGCATTTCATAGTTTCAAACAGCTATATTGCAGCAAAAATTGCTGACACAAGAGTATACTTTAAATAAAAGGCACAGGAGTTTAAAGATGAAACAATAAGAACCAGTTACAGTGTTTTAACAGTTATGTTCAAGTTTATCTGGTGAGGACATTATGACATAAATCACATGGCAGGGGGAGGGCAAATAGGTATATCAGATTTTAAAAATTGCACCTTGGTGTCTACAGAAATAAAATAGTCTTAGCCAGGAAGTGAAATAGTGAGTGGGGTGGGGGGGCTAAACCTGAAACAGGGGATCCCCCCCAAAAAAAACAATCTGTGAGTACAGTTCTGCAAGAGGGGAATGGTATTTGCTCAATATAAGGTGATAAATATATATAAGGATATAAGGAGGTCTTTTCCTTTACTATTGTCCTGTTTATGAGACGGTCCTTTAGTTCACTTAGAAGGGATTAGAACACTAAAAGTTATGTCAGACAAAGTTTTAAATTTATGTGGAGGATAATATAGAGCCAAGGCTGGGGGTGCATAAAAGCAGGTCAGGAAGTACAGAGGCTAGGCATTTGTGATATTGTGGTCACCGCAGCTAGCTTGCCTTACAGAAGTCACTAGTTTAAGTAAAGATAAAGGTTACAATTAATTATGGCAGATTAACTTTTTATTCATACTTTGTAACTGTTTGTTAAGTGGAAGCTTGCTGTTAGGTGCTGTGCCTGTTCCTGTTAATGGCTCATTGAATCCACAAGGAATCACTGGATTACAGGCTAGTTTAAAAGGTAGAGGGGATGTTTGTAACTGTCTGTTTGGTAGGTGGAAGCTTGTTGTTTGGTGCTGTGTCCATTTATTTTTATGGCTCATTGAATCCACAAGGAATCAGTGAATTACAGGCTTGTTTAAAAGGTAGAGGGGGATGTTTGTAACTGTCTGTTTGGTAGGTGGAAGCTTGTTGTTTGGTGCTGTGTCCATTTATTTTTATGGCTCATTGAATCCACAAGGAATCACTGGATTACAGGCTTGTTTAAAAGGTAGAGGGGATGTTTGTAACTGTCTGTTTGGTAGGTGGAAGCTTGCTGTTTGGTGCTGCGTCCATTCCTTTTTATGGCTCATTGAATCCACAAGGAATCACTGGATTACAGGCTTGTTTAAAAGGTAGAGGGGATGTTTGTAACTGTCTGTTTGGTAGGTGGAAGCTTGCTGTTTGGTGCTGTGTCCATTTATTTTTATGGCTCATTAAATCCACAAGGAATCACTGAATTACAGGCTTGTTTAAAAGGTAGAGGGGGAAGCTGGAGAGCATGTTATGAGAGAAGCCACATGGCAGGGGGAGGGCGAGTAGGTATATTAGAGTTTAAACAATGATCTCAACCCAATTGTTCGGGATTTTGGAACTTGTGTGGACAGTGGCCTAACTTTTGACAAACGTTTGCTTTGTAAGAAAGTTTTGTATTGCATAGCTTATAAACAAGTGGATTGTGTCTAGATCTAGGCATGTCATTGTTCCCATTTACTCAGCCTTCATTAGGCTAGTCATTGAATATAATGTCTCCTTTGGCACGTATCTATCTTGACATATGTAATAGCTGGAATGCTCATAGACTTACCTTACTAAAAATATACAAGGCCTAAACATGTCTTATGTGGACCAATTCAAAGTCTGTCACTGTATTTGATATCCTACAGACTGCTAGGAAGTGAACTGTATCTGGCATACAAGGCATACTCTGAACAACTATTGATGGATTTACTGCACAGCAGCAAGTAAAAAGGCATTAAAAAATCTTTGTCTATGGATCTAACCCTCTTCTGCAACATCAACAGAACAGTCTGAAGAGACAAGTATATCTTGCAGAGGACAAAAATAATATGGAACAGATTCCTCATCCACATAAAACAAAGTTAATCCCTTTCCATATTCAAGTACAGCTTAGATCTAGGAATGGGAAACAGAGACCTTATCCCAAGCCTGTCCCCTGTACTACTAATTGCCAGAGGCATCTCCAAAATCCTTTATTCCATGTATGGAGCCCCTCAAATTATCTATGGAATGATCACAGTTATTCTGATTAGGAGTAATGTATAATTATCAACCATAGGATGGGTAAAGCCAGTCTATAACCAAATGGGATAGTTTAGTTTGAGCATAAAAAGAGAAAATGATAATGCTTAAAATAGTCTAGAAGGGCAGTTGGCCTAGTGCTTAACTATGAGCCTATAATAAGGACTGGATCCTTTAACAACAGTTACATGAAAGTAAGGTAATTCATTTAAGTTGTGTACCTTTGCCTTTTTAAAACCCGATGGCTGGAAAAAGATGGTTGAATTTGTTTGAGAAGGAGGATATGGAGGACTCTGGAGTGTACGTTTATGAAAGAAAGAAAGAAAGAAAGAAAGAAAGAAAGAAAGAAAGAAAGATAAACCGAGGCTGGCTGAGATATGACTATGCATAGAATGGTTTAACAGCCCTCAAAAGTTCTGGTGGCAGAAACTCAAATTTTCTGAAACTTTTGGTGAAAGACTTTGCTTGCTTTTGCTTTCTTTTCTTGACTATAAACTTAAATGTGTAATCAAGACAATCAGCATATGTTTGCTGTTGTTTGGTACGCATACTGAGTGTTGCCATTTATAAAACTGATACATGGAACTGTTTTATTTTGTCGGCTGCTTCAGGTTTTATTTTCTCCATGGTGAAGTTAGCCTTTCTTTTGTTTTTTTGGGAGGGCAATAAAAGCTACTACCTTTACAATTGTTCTATATCTGAAATACCACTCTTGATGAATGCAGTGTGTAACTGAAATTTCTGCAATAAATACTAGAGTAGTTGTTTCACCTGTCCCTTTTAAACAAGATGACAGTAATTCCACTTGGTAAGCAAAATGATTTTTTTTTTCATTTTGCTGTATACTGATGTAGCATCATAATCCTCTAACCAGTCTACAGTGTAGAAGTATTTTGTGATATTCCAGTGAGGAGGCCTGAAACTTATGCAATGGCCTCATTAGAATAACTGTTGCAGGTAATAGGTATTATTGGAAAGTGAATGGTAGCAGTGGTCAAATTGACCACTGGGATAAGGTCAGCCCCTCCCTTAAGATCCTATCCAACGAGGAAGACCTCACAGTGTCCATAATAACATTTGAGACTAGCCGTTCAGGATGGTTGTAATTATTCTAGCTGTGTGGAAATATATAAGCTATGCCTTTGGGGGTCAAAGTAGGTAATGCCATTTTGTATTAGTTTCATATATAGTCAGGAGTATCTCAATTTGCTAATGCATCTAAAAAGTATTTTAGTTAACACTAGCTTCCAATGCATGTTTCACTTCATTTTTAGTATTTTTATTTCTGATTATTTTAGTTCGTTGCTGATATTTTTGATGATCTTTAATATGGGGGTGGCATGTTTGAGAATTGCAAAAGTTTTTTCTTTCTTCCTTTTTGTTGCACCACTTATTTATAGTGCTGGATCACTGATGTGGTTTATTTTTAAAATTTCGGATTATATTTGGCTCTAGTGGGGGTACTACATCTATACAAATTATGTGGGAAATCAGTTCTGATGCAAAAGTAGTGGCTGAAACATCTTGAGGAGTGTGACATTGCAAGTGAACTTGGCTAGCTAATGACAGAATTTAAGGAAGCTTGTATGTTATAAGTCACTGGATTCAACATTGTTTACCATTGTGGTCTTAGTAGTTTTGAAACAGATGGTTAACTGATCACTGATTGGAAACTAAGCATCTATATTTTTAGCTTCAGTTATTGATCTGATATTAGCCTTCACGCCACTTCAGTCAGTAAAAACATTCATTTCCAAAGGGTTATTATACATATACTTCTTTTATTTGCAGTTGAAACATAGCTGCCCCCTCCCCGCATGTTTACTTTTATCTGTAGCACAGATGCCATCTTTCTCTTCTAACTTATCCATGGGGAGCCATGTTGACAAATTTATAGGGCTTCTCCATGCCTGTGAGACAGAAAAGGGATACTGAGAATTCACTGACCAACAGACAGACAGGTTTATTACTTGAGGTACCTGACATATCCATGGAAACTGCTGATGAGAGCCCCACTCCTGCACTTATGACAAAAGAATTGGCTTTGATTATCACCCCTCCCAGATATTATCTGTGGAAAATGTGTAACTCTTTCAAAAAATAAGGATAATGTTACGTAGTAGCAAAACCCCTTAAGAGGAATGATGTGATGTGATTTCACTGAAGTCTGGATTGTCTACCCAAACTTTCCTAACAGAGGGAAAACGGACAATGAAAACTTTAGAATAAAATTGCTTCTTTATTATATGTTAAAGTTTTATATGTGAAATATACACCATTCTAAGAATTCAGTCTAGGCTACAGTAATCTAAGGGCAGTATTCATAGTCCCAATGTTTGTAGATGTGCACAGGTAGTCTGCAGTAATTGTTGCTGTACCCGTTATGTTAATATGCTGAGTGCCATGAAACAGTGCTGAATACAAACAATGAAGGGCTATGCAGAAACACCTAAATTAGGTTTACCTATCTAAATGATTGTGAAATAACTTTTAAGTGGTATGGTTTGGTATGAAGAATGCTGCATAAAGTGGTAATTGTTTTGAGCTGCTTTCAATGTTTTGAAGTGAGCTCAAAGTAATATATGTAACCTATGATTATTTCAAGAAAACGAGGCTCAGTGCAGCTATCTTTAAGTAAGATTGAAGAGATATAAGTGTTTATTGACTGAGCATGAGTGTGCACTTAAGTGAATACCTTGACTGGTTCTTTAAAGCTGGAAAGGAGAAGATGGGAAATCTAGAAATTAGGGATACAAAGAAATCGAGGGACACACAGAAGGGAGACATAGAAATGGCTGTGCTGGAGGATGTAGGAGAGGAGGGTGTATTGTGTTTTTGACAGGGGTTAGATTCTCTTATTTTCCAATTTTTTTATTTTTTCTTTTATTTATGTTGAGTGAAGTTGGGTAAGGAAGATAGGAAGAGGGGTGTAGGGCAAAGGCTTGGGGAAGAGGTAAGGAGTACAAGGAACATAAAAAGACAGCCAAGAGCACCACAATGGTCTGACAGTGCTGGGGGCACAAGACATTCAGATGGTAGAGAAACACAAAATTGTGTGGGGGGTGAAGAGATGTGAGCACAGTTCTGACCCTGGTCCAGAGGACCTCAATTATCCCCCTTGCTTGATAGACCATCAGTGGTAGAACCACAGTGGTGGCTTCTTGTGGCTTTGTGTTTGAGCCAAGTAAGGTAGCAAGTCTTGAACCTGCTGGAGAAGGCCTTGCATAAGCTGAAGGTGCCATTCAACTGCTGCATCTATGAGATCTTAAACTTGAGATGTGATCTTCTAGGCTGCCATGCACTGGGGGGGGGGGGGTAACAGGGCCAGAGCCAAGGGAGGTGGTGATTGTTCTATGACTTGGAATGCACACCATTCAGCTGACTGGCAACTTTGAACATGTAGAAAAGGAACAAAGGAAGTGAAAAACAGAAAAAGATTGAAACAAGACAGAGACAACACTGACACATAAATTGCTATTAAAATATTTAATTGACCCTTTAGAATAAATGTTATTAATCAGATATTAACATTTCTGGTATATATTATAAAAATCACTAATTTATTAATATTTGACAACTTGTACTAAGACACAGTGGTGCAGCGGCAGCATTGTTGCCTCACAGCAAGAGGTTCTCCTGTTCGATTCTCGGCTGGAGTGCCTTCTGTGTGGATTCTGCATGTCCTCCCCACGGTCAAGTGGTATTCGAAAGACATGCGTGAAAGAGTGTGCCTTTGCTGAAGGTTGGGTGCCGGGCTGGCAACTCGGCACCATAAAAATCTACTGCCAATCATTAGCAGACCGGAGTTCTGCAGTGGCGATCCCTAACCGGGAAAAGCCAAAAAGACAAACAACCAAACTAAAACTATGTACAGACCTTACTAATGGCTCTTCAATTACTGCAGCATATTCTGATTCCCACATATGTATTTATAATCATAGGTTCATAGGTTCATAGGTTCATACTAGGCTATCTGCCCGAGGGCATTTACAAGCCTAGCCCATAGTTTTGTGGCTTACGCCACCCCTTTAGTATGGGGAACTATACCCATTATTTTGCTGTGCCTCTGTTGAGCAGTGACACTGAGGTAATCCCTGGGGTATATCTGCAATCTCCCATCCATTGGTCAAGATTTCTCTTGAACAAGGCCAGCGAGGTGCTCTGCCTCACATATACCGGGATTTTATTCCACAGCATAGGGAGTCTTTGGGTGATGAATCTATCCCTCCAGCGCGTCCTATTAATAGCCGTGTCGAGGTTTAAGTCTCCCGCCCTTGTGGCTCTGACGGATCTAGATTTTTGAGGTGAAGCATATTCATCAAATCTGGGTTTGACATGGCCTTGTATGTTAGGCAAAGGTCACCTCTGAGCAAGCGGTGGCGACTGAATAGAGCTGGAGTTCTTTCAGTCGGGCAGCATAGGACAGATGTTTGAGACCCTTTATCCTTTTGGTGAGGAACTTTTGTGGCCTCTCCAGCTGCTGCAAGTGTCGGGTCAGATACATTCCGAATGGGGCATTGTACTCAATCATTGGTCTGATGAGTGATGAGTATAGGGAGACTATGACCTCCCTTGATCTAGATGAGAATCCCTTCATGATAAGGTGGGCAATGTAGAAGGTCTTCCTAACTACTTTAGCTACATGGGTGTCGAATGACAGACTACTATCAACCTGGGTCCCCAGGTCCCTGATAACTTCTTCTATGCTCAGTGGATTGCCACCTATTTGGTAGCTAGGGGTAACCTTGTTTTTCCCGAAGGGTATGACTATGCATTTTTTGGCATTTAACTTTAGGCCATGGCTCTGGCACCAGTTATCCGTTTCTGTGAGACCCTTCTGAAGGATATCTGTGTCAGATGTGTTTTCTACTATGGCCCAGTTTGCAGTCATCTGCAAACTTTGTCAGCCATAACCCTCCTGTGTTTGCTTGTACTTCGGAAAAGTAGATGCCAAACAAGAGTGGGCCCAGGACTGAGCCCTGTGGTACACCACTTGTGACAGGATTTGAGTCTGACATGGCGCCAGCAACTCTGACCCTGTGGGTTCTGTCACTCAGCCAGTTTGCAACCCATCTTGTGATGTACGGGTTAACATTTAAGCTGATGAGTTTTTCAATGATACCCGAGTGGGGTATTGTATCGAAGGCCTTCGCCAGATCGAGGTAGGCTGTATGGACTGCCTTTCCCTCATCAATGGCTTTGGTGACTGTTTCAAAAAGTCAACCAAGTTTAGAAGGCATGATCTGCCTTTGACAAAGCCAAACTGGGATGGATCCAAAGTCTGCAAATTCCCTATGTCTTTATTTATGAGGTCCATTATGATCCTCTCCATGGCTTTGCAGATAAGGCTTGTCAAGCTAATGGGCGGTAATTTCCAGGGTCGGTGGAGGCACCGCCTTTGTGAAGTGGGACCACAGTTGCAGTGCGCCACTCCTGGGTACGTATCCAGAGGTAAGACTATGATTAAACAGCTGTCCTAGCTGTGGGTTTAATTCCTCATTGAGTTCGTGGAGCACACAGCCGGGGACACCATCAGGTCCCATGGATGCTGTGTTTTTGCTTTGGAGAGAGCAGTTCTCACTTGGGCGTTGGAGATGTTTGGGGGCTGCAATCGCTTGGTATAGATATCTCTCCTTTTGGGGAGGGGAGAAGTTTGCACTGAACCTGTCAGCCAGTATGTTGGCAATGTCTGTAGGATCAGTAATCTTCACATCATTTTGAACTAGTTCTGAGCATATCTGGGAGGTTCCTCCCAGGTTTCTAACATAGCTAAAGAAGGCCTTATGATTGTCTTTTGAGTCTTTAGCTATTTTTCTCTCAAAATTTGCTTTGGATGATTTTATGAGAGCTCTTAGTTTTTACTTATAGTGATCAAGGGTGTCTTACCTTTTAAGGATTTTGCTCTATCTTGTAGTAGCTTCCTCCTTTTGTTGTAGAGTTTGTTTATGGCTGGGGTCCACCAGACTGGACGCTTGCCTTTGGTACAAAGAGTCTTTGTTTTGCTTGGGATTGCCTTATCCATGCAGTCCTGCAGGTGCTGGTAGAAGGCATTTGTAAGTGATTCAGTGGCTTGAGTACTGTTTTCCGGCTCGGGGCCTTAAAGGAGACCACACTAGTCTTTAGAAGTGTGAAGTCAGCTTTGAGAAGTTCTTTACTGTGGTCTTTTTATTTCAGGTGGGGTGGGATGAGGACCTCCAGCGAGATTAGTTTGTGATCTGATCTCACCAGTGAGGGGTATACTTCGGTGTTGAACATTGTGCTCCCATGTTCGTGATGATGAGATCAAGTATGTTTTCTCCTCTTGTGGGGATGGTGACTAGTTGTTCCATGGCATTTGAGTTTATGAATTCCAGGAACTTTTGGGCTAGGGTGTTTGGGCTTGAGTAGTGTTCCCAGTCTATATTAGGGTAATTGAAGTCACCTAATATGATGGTGTTTGGTGATACATTTATCCCCTCTAGTGTTTTCAGGAAGGCCATGTGAGGTTCCTGAGTTTGTGAGGGTGGCCTGTAACATGCTACAATTTGCAGAGCAGTCTTGCCTATGGTTAATTGCACCTGGATGGTCTCCGATGCATCGTGCGTTGCCACCAGTCTTGAGGTGTGGGTGTCTTTGATGAATATGGATACCCCCTCCTTTCTTGGTATTGTCCGGATTTTGGGGCGGAACGCATGATAAGAGGTAAAACCTGATAGTGCTGGGGTGCTCTCAGGAGCCTTGAACCAGGTTTCTGTCACTGCACAGACATCGATGTTCTCCATACTGAGAAGGGCCTCGAGTGCGTGCATTTTGAGATTTAGACTTCTGGCATTGAGCAGCATTACCCTTAGTTTTTTCCTTTTTGTGTTCTAGGGTGGTAGGTTTAGAATTTGAGCTTTGCCTAAAAAGGCACTATGGGGTGGCAAGAGCCTTTGCCAATATCCGGAATCCCAGGGTGACAGGTGCAAGCCGTCCTTTGCGAAGCAGCGTGGCTTGTCCAGCATGTCATCCCAGGCAGACAGACATTGGATCCCCTTTGAATGACACCAAAGTTTAAGCCAATTGTTAAAGCTGATCATCTTATCTCTGTATTGTGGCATCATTCTTGGTGAAGGTAGGATACTGCTCAAGGTCAGGGTCATACCTGCCTGGGCTACATAATCAGAGAGCTCCTCAATGTCTCTTTTCATGTAGTCCAAGGAGGTGCGTCTCAGGTCGTTTACACCAGCGTGGACAATGACTGAGTCGTATTTGTACCTGCTGTTGAGAGACCTGAGTGCTTGCGTTATGTGGCGGATTCTAGCACCCGACAGGCAGCTTACTGTGACCTTCTCCTTACTCAGTCTGGTGAGCGGGACATCAGTGTGTCTGACTATGGAGTCACCAATGACTAGTGTGTCTGGCATTGTGTTTGGCCTTAAGGGCTGTGACTGTTTGACACTCTGACTGTGAGGTCTATGTGTTGCAGGTGTTGTGTTCTGAGGTGGTGGTTGTTTGGGTGTCTGCTTTGGTGGCCTCTGCTGTTTTGGTAGATTTTTGATCAGAGCCCGAGTATGTCTTTGTGTGTTTATGTGTATGATTTGAGGTTGTGATGGTACTATGTGAGACTGGGTCTATAGTGTGTGTGGTAACCTTCTCCTCCTGACTGGTCTTGCCAGTCCTATGTTGAGAGAGCTCAGCCTCCAGTTTGGCCGTATAGTTGCATCTCTCGCATGTATTTGTGTTTTGTGGGAGGAGGAGAGGGTTGTCTGTGTACATGAGGCAATTGTAACATTGCCTCAATATTCCAGGTTCACCAGCTGAGCAGGAGAGGACACTAGCAACTGATCCCTCGACATGCTAGAAGGACTAGACAAAAAACTTTAAAAGAGATTCCGGGGATGTGGGTGACCGAGAAATGGGGTTTTGCCTTCTTGGTGTGCTATCTATAAGAGTGCCGTAGCAAGGTAATAAGTACTGTGGGAGCAAGGGCTAGGTTTAGCAGATAGAGAAAAGTCTACTTGGAGTCAAGTAGAGATGATCTTTTAGGTATTAGAGAAAGTGCTAGTAACAGGGATGCTTAAAGGTAAGATTGAAAAGAATGCACTCTGCAGTGTGCACTAGAGAAGTTAGATATGAAAGTAGGTAACTTGAGTTTTACCTGTTTAAAAGTTAAGGTTTAGTGGAGAGTTACTATTTTTAAAACAGCAAGATGGACTGAAAGGGGTGGTTACTTTTGTATTTTGGTACTATGAAATACTGTAGGATGGCCAATAAATTTAAATAATTGAAGGGTGGGATTTCAAAAGTGATGGTTTTGTGATTACTCACATAAGCCAGTGAAAGTAGAGAGAAATGAGATATATGGTCAGATTAACATAAGAGGCGGGCAACTAGAAAGACAGTGGTATTTAACAAGACAACTTAAATGGGTGGGAGGGAGGGAAAAATTCTGCCTGACTCAGAACAGAGAGAGCTGTGGTCTCTTTTGAAGTTTTAATATGCTGTTTAAAACAGAATGCAAGCAAAACACAAGATAAAGAAAACAAACTACAGTATTCAAAATATAGAAAGGCAACACAGAAATACAAAAAATAACAGCAAACTAACCTTTCCTTCACAGCAAAGTGTAGCAGAGTCTGGATGAGCCTTTCTGGTAAAGCTCTGAAATGTTTTAGTTTACTCCTTAAATAGAAATTTTAGTTCCTAGCTCCACCCCCTCTGTTAACAAGTGATTAACCTTAAGTGACCTCTTCTGTCTTATGAATGAGTCCTTAATTAATCAGTTCTTATTTCTGCCTGACTCAGAACAGAGAGAGCTGTGGTCTCTTTTGAAGTTTTAATATGCTGTTTAAAACAGAATGCAAGCAAAACACAAGATAAAGAAAACAAACTACAGTATTCAAAATATAGAAAGGCAACACAGAAATACAAAAATAACAGCAAACTAACCTTTCCTTCACAGCAAAGTGTAGCAGAGTCTGGATGAGCCTTTCTGGTAAAGCTCTGAAATGTTTTAGTTTACTCCTTAAATAGAAATTTTAGTTCCTAGCTCCACCCCTCTGTTAACAAGTGATTAACCTTAAGTGACCTCTTCTGTCTTATGAATGAGTCCTTAATTAATCAGTTCTTATTTCTGCCTGACTCAGAACAGAGAGAGCTGTGGTCTCTTTTGAAGTTTTAATATGCTGTTTAAAACAGAATGCAAGCAAAACACAAGATAAAGAAAACAAACTACAGTATTCAAAATATAGAAAGGCAACACAGAAATACAAAAAATAACAGCAAACTAACCTTTCCTTCACAGCAAAGTGTAGCAGAGTCTGGATGAGCCTTTCTGGTAAAGCTCTGAAATGTTTTAGTTTACTCCTTAAATAGAAATTTTAGTTCCTAGCTCCACCCCTCTGTTAACAAGTGATTAACCTTAAGTGACCTCTTCTGTCTTATGAATGAGTCCTTAATTAATCAGTTCTTATTTCTGCCTGACTCAGAACAGAGAGAGCTGTGGTCTCTTTTGAAGTTTTAATATGCTGTTTAAAACAGAATGCAAGCAAAACACAAGATAAAGAAAACAAACTACAGTATTCAAAATATAGAAAGGCAACACAGAAATACAAAAATAACAGCAAACTAACCTTTCCTTCACAGCAAAGTGTAGCAGAGTCTGGATGAGCCTTTCTGGTAAAGCTCTGAAATGTTTTAGTTTACTCCTTAAATAGAAATTTTAGTTCCTAGCTCCACCCCCTCTGTTAACAAGTGATTAACCTTAAGTGACCTCTTCTGTCTTATGAATGAGTCCTTAATTAATCAGTTCTTATTTCTGCCTGACTCAGAACAGAGAGAGCTGTGGTCTCTTTTGAAGTTTTAATATGCTGTTTAAAACAGAATGCAAGCAAAACACAAGATAAAGAAAACAAACTACAGTATTCAAAATATAGAAAGGCAACACAGAAATACAAAAAATAACAGCAAACTAACCTTTCCTTCACAGCAAAGTGTAGCAGAGTCTGGATGAGCCTTTCTGGTAAAAGCTGTAGTAACATAACATAAAACTTCCCTTCTTCCTCAAAATATAAGTCATAAGGCGTGACTGCCTTTTACTTTTGTAATACTAATATATTTAAGTTTTACTAATGAAGACTCTATCCGCTGACACAGTCTTCACTGAGACTGTGGTCTGTTATACTATCACTCCTCATCTGTTGTAGAAATAAGAAAAGAGAATTCTCCTGTTTCTGAAGGCTGTTTATCAATCTGAAGAAGGCAGTTTGCCAAAAGCACTTGTCCTCTAACATCTATTTTGTAATTTTGTGAGTTTAATCTGTTTATTAAACACTTTTTGCCAGAGATTTTAACTTGGAAGCTCCTCCTATCTCCGTGGCTGAACAGTGATTTTATCATTACTCTTCCACCATGTATAGTTGACAAAATATTACTAGTATTACCGTGGGCTGACACTTTATGTAACTTACAGGGATGTTGCAGCAGTGCATAAAATGACCCTTTTCATTTTTTCTTCCATTCCCATTCAAGTAAAGCAGGATGTTATTTTAAAAGGTAAGGATTTAAATTGTCAGAACCTGCAAGAGTCAGTCCTAAAAAAACACTGAGACTGAATGGTTGAAAAAACATACTTACCTATAATAATATCAAGTTGGCCATTTCTTGGAATATTCCCTATTCTTGGAGAAATGGCAATCTCAGAGTTGGTATATATAAGTTTGGGCATGTAAAGGGCTTGCTGCCTGCAAAAAAAAAAAAAAAAAGTTTAAAGGAGAAAATTGATGTTTAGGAGTTGTTTCAATCCTTTTTTTTCCACGTATTTGCACTCTGCATTTATGCAGGCATCTCAGTAGGGAGCTATTTTGAAAACCGATGTATTGGTATTATGGATACAGTATAACAGAGTAGAAGTCCACTGATTGGTACTATACCACATGTGTGTCCCAAAGATATAGCACAGTTTGCTGTGCTTGAGCTGCTCTAAGCTCACACAGATTCCTGCACTGCACACCCTTCATCATATTTTGACCACAAGAAGCCAAAGGCATTTTACACCTATTGAAAAGGATCCACACTGGTGCAATAATGTGCTTCATAGGACTTAGCATGGCTCAGCTTCAAATGCATACCAACTTAATAAATTAGCCTCAGTTCACGGTACCACACATAATTCTGCCATATTTAACTGCACTGAGCCACATCTGTGAAGACAGTTCAGGTAAAGCATGAACAATTTAAAATGGTCTCTGAAATTAGTAGAAAACTACACAGATTAGTAGAACTTATCACCACGGTATATTTAACAAAAGCATATATTTACTGTTAAGATATATTGCAATCTTAAGATTGACAAAAATGTGAAAGTGGAAGTTGTAATTTTTAACAGCAATGTTCATGTATGTGGCTACTTTGTGGCTTTTAGTTTGACTGATTGTTAGAGAGAAGCAGAGTAGCAGCAAAAAATGAATTAGCATGGCTAAAGTAGCACTACATTGATAATTACAGGTTGCAAAAAGTTGAAGATAGTTAAAATAGCACTCAATACATTTTTGCTATATCCACTGCTAAACTGTTTTACTGTTAAAGTAGTGTGTGAGTCTGGTTTAACCGTGGCCCTCAATTAATGCCTTCAGTTTACAATATCCTGCAGCAGTAGTGATTAAGACACCATAGAAATAATATCACTTTTGAAAACACATCCTAATGTATGGTCTTAGGTCATATGGGAAGACATCTGTTTGGGAAGGTGAGGACAAAGCAGGCAGAGGAAGCTAAGGTATAGAATAAAGCAGTGGCTGACATCAGTGCTATAGATGGAGGGAACTGCAGATTGTCTACCATACACAGATAGGCTAAAAGCCCTATCCCTCTACTCAGTTTCACACAGACTCCCCAGAGGTGACCTCTGTCTGGCATACAAGGTGATCTCAGACCCCGCTTTGATAGGACTGCTGCATATCCGCAAGTCACGCTCCAATCGAGTAATCCACGCACATGGCCTCAACCTTGTCTGTGACAATGGGACTTGCTAGTAGGAAAGATTTGTGTCCCAGAGATTCTCCCATCTAAGAAATAGACTCCCTCTCCACATCAAGCGGAGTACCTCTTTACCCCTTTTTAAGCACAACCCGGATAACTGGATGGGAAATAGAAAATACATCCCTGGGATTCCACCCATGTCCCTGCTGGACAGGGGCATCTGGTGATGAGTTGTCTAAACATAAGCTAAACTCCTGGCTATGCTTAAAAGGGCCTTAGGTCCAATAACCTAGTAACTTCCTATGATCCTATGAATCTAGTGAGATGTGCAAGGAGCAAAGCTAGCCAGAATGCAATTGCCTGCATCAGCAGTACTGAGGGCCTTCCACAATCCAACCATTAACACCTGATGAGTACCTTTGGCCATATAGGGTGATGACTTTGATGCAGACGATAATGCAGTAGGAATCATAAGATGTGGTGTAGACAGCAGTACTTTCCTACCACTGACTGCAGGAGCCACAGTGTGGTAGTCAGGGAGGTTAGTGTATACATGATGGCAACACTTCATGCTGCCATATACTGACTAGATAGTTGTGTACATATGGGTCTGTATTATTTCATCATATGGCTATTCAGTGAATAGCCATTCATCAAACACCTATTTAGCTAAGGCGCTCTTCATTGAACAGTGAATTTTAACTTTGGGTTAACCAGCGGTTGGCCACCCTCTGGAATTTGCCCTTTTTCCCATTGTAATAGGATCTCGGAGTTGGATGTATGAGGGATGTCAGGGTCACTGCCTCTCAGAGTGGGGCTGCAGGGGGCATAGCCCCCCACCTTGGCAGGTTTTCATTTTTTTTTTGTAGTCACTCAGTTGGCCAACCGCTAATTTACCCTACTTAAAATTTTCCGTTCCATGAAGAGTGGCTTCATTAAATAGGTGTTCAACAAATGACTATTCACTGAATAGCCATTCAGTGAAGTGATATAGACCCATACATATAACCCGTTAGATTTTTTCATCACCAAGTGCCCATCTTTATCAATCATGCAAGAAAGTTCATGTTATTGCATAGATAATTTTTGGTTGTTAGAGGTTTCAAAATGTCATAACTTATTTCATAACAGGGTCATAATGAGAACCAATCACTTCCACTGCACCAGTAAACAGCTGTTGACAATGATGTCATAATTCCAATGTTTATGGCACAGCCAGAGGACAGTGACACAAAATTGCAAAGGGGTACTGGCAGGACTTCCATACCTCATAGCAGGCACATAACTCCATAAGCAGTAATACATCAGTACAACTTCAGTATGCTTCTATGAATCAGCCTGAAGTTGCTGTTATGAGCAGCCTGTGCCAATTATTGCTATCCATAGGCACAGTTACTATGAATACCATCCTAGATTTCCTTTACATAAAATTAATAATTTTCAAAGTAAGGAATTTAAGGTGTGAGGGGAGGAAAGGCATAGCATGTTTTCCTTTATATATTATCTGTGCATTGGTTGAAAATACCACTAGGTGATAATTGTATTCCAGAGATTAAGGTTTGCTTACGACACACTGTTTATTCTTGTCAGAAAAAGTGAGGCTTGCTGTTTCTAATGGAGTCTGTCGCATACATTATTTTTTGAGCCATTATAGGTATTTAACTTCTTATTCAAGAGTTATCATAAGGTACTTTTCAATTCTGTGTCAGTTGTGCACCTATTACCAGCTGCGTTTTTCATCATTCTGTGACTTAAGTGAACCTAAGGCATACATTCTGTATTAAAACATGGCAATCATGAACATAGTATGTTACTCTACCAAAGGGTAAATAGCTTATGGAATCATATTTTGAATCTCATCACCAATCGACTATGACCGAACATGTGAGTAAAACACTAGGAATGTTTGAATCATGATATGTTTTATTACATGATTTTTTAAAATACAGCAAAACATATTAAATCCCCACCTGAAGTGGTTTACTTCTTTATGCACTGAACTCTTCACTTTTGGCTCAAATCAGGTAATGCAACTGTAATTCAGCATAACCTAAACATTTAAAGCAGAAGAAAATATTTTTTCATGAAAGAACTACTGTTGCTGTACATTCTTGCATGAATGGCAGGTTGCTTTCTTCATAATCCTATTGTGCATTTCCATACTAGCTATTGAATGCCATTGTGAATTAGTCCTAAAAATGATATATGGTGATACTAGGCTCTAGTGTTCTGTAAGCAACATAATACAGAACAGCACATCAGTGTACTCGCAGGCACACGGAAGAAGCAAGTGAGTAAAGTACAGCTGTGCAAGGTGAACTTACCATAACAGTAGATGTTTGAATTATCACTGTTGCAATAGCCTTAGCTATATGGGTTTTATCCTGACAAAGATATAACAACTGGCCAGCTTCCAAAGCTTCAGGGCATCTCCACATGCCCAAACTGTTAGGCAGCTAGAGCTGAATTACCAAAATGAAAAGTTTGGGCAAGAAGCCTTTAAGAGCATTCCTGCCAGCAGACAGAGACTGAGCCTTGAAAGGACAATAGTATCAACAACAAAAATGTCCACACCCTGACATAAAGAAAATGCACCAAAAAATGAGGGGATGGAGGCAGGGAGTAGCTACTGCAGCAGTGATCATCCAAACATATACTATTATGATAAGTTCAACTTACATAACTGTACTATGTTTATCATATTAATCACTGCTGCAGCAGCCTTAGCTATACGAGTAGATCAACTTAGTTAACTACATTTGGGAAGTGGAAAGAGAAGAGTCCATGATCCCCTGGAGAATGATCCTAACAAAGCTTGTTTTAGACCTAGAGAAGGAAATGTGCTTTGTAAAAGTATGTATAGATAGAGGACCAAGTAACAGCTTCTGGAATATATCTAGAATACAACCCTTTCCAAAAAGCCATATATGGCACTAAGGTCCTGGTAGAGTGGGCTTTGACCCTGCCTTGGATAGTTTGATTATGTTGAGTATAACAAAAGATAATAACCTTTAGTAACCATCTGAAAATAGTCTGTTTTGGAACAGGTTGTTCTTTGCTCTTACCTTCACAAGAAATGAGGGATTGATCCAAAGATCTGAAAGATGTATGTCTGTCAAAATAGTACCTGAGGTGTCTGTAGACACTGAAGGTATGGAGTATTTTTTCTCCCTCATTTTTAGGGTCAGGAAGGAAAATTGGGAGATGGATAGTTTGGCTTAAAGTAAATTCTGATACCACTTTAGGAATAAAAAAAGGATTCGTTATCAAAGAAACCCTGTTCCTATGGAAATATGTTAGGATTGACTCAACTTAAGAGCTACTAACTCAGATACTCTTCTAGCAGAAGTCAGAGCAATCAGTAAAACTGTTTTCCTTGTTAAGAAATGCAAGTTATCCAGATTAGCTAGCTCAACACAGCAAGTGTTAGTTTGTCTAACACAAAATTAAGATCTCAAGGAGAGATCACCAGTTTTCCTGGATGCCTCTTATGAAAACCTCCTTTCAAGAACATTTTGACATGAGACTACATTGAAAGAAAAAGATCCATAGGCAGACATGCTGAAATGGCCGAAGAATTAACCATAATAGAGGAATAAGAAAGGCCATAGAATAGTAACTCACACAAATATTGTAAAATTGGGAAAAGCTGGCCCTGATTGGGTACCTGAGTGGTTATTTTGCTGCCACCAACTGGAAAGCCATTTCTATTTGATACAATATGATTTTCTTGTAGCAAGCTGTCTTTCCTCCATTAGTATCTGCTGTATGTCCTCATTAAACAGGTGGCTAAAAGGAATTAAGCCCCTATCATTCAGGCAGTCATTTGAAGATAATTGATGTCAGGTTGTATCAAACACCACTGTTCTTGTGTGAGTAGATCCAGCCTGTGAGGAAGCTTGTGGTTATTGCCCCTGACCATTACCAACAACAAAAAATGAGGCTGAGTCAGACGGAAATCACTACAGTGATCTTGGGGGGGGATTCCTTCTGAATATTCAGAAGTACCCTGGATATCAGACAAAATGATGGGAAAGTATACAAGAACATTCCTGTTCAAGGGAAAGAAAAGGCATCTATCTTGAAGGCCTTTTTGTATGGAGTCCTGGAACAGAATCTTGCCAATTGATTGTTCAGAGAGGAAGCAATGAAGTCTACTTGAAGAACTCCCCACAGATGGATCAAATCTTGGAAGACCCCCTAATCAAGTTTAAATATGTGAGCATTTGTCTTAGTCCTGCTCAATTTATTTGCCATACAGTTTTGCTCTGATGGAATGTAGGATGCCTGTAGAGTGAGATTGTTGTCATGAAGCTATATCTCAAGCTATTGTGGTTATTCTGCAAAAGTGGTATGACCTGGTCCCCCCTTGCTTGTCAATGTACCACTTCACTGTGGTATTCTCTGTAAAGACTTGGAGGTCCTGGCAACCAAAGATGGTTCAGAGAGTTGAGAGACGTGATCAGGACAAGCATCTCCTTGATATTTATATGCTTGATTCTGTCCTTGGTGTCTCACATTCACTGCACTTTTATCCATCGTGAAACTGCCCTCAAGTAAAGTCCAAAGTGTCTGTGGTAACTAACTGCTTTGAAGTAGGGAGGGAGAAAAGGAGACCTGGATTTAGGGATATCTGTTGCTTCCACCAAAAAATATCTTCTGACAAACCTCAGCACTGGGATTTGAAAATATAAAATGAGTTGATGCTGGGACCATAGGGATTTCCAATACCACTGTATCTTTCTCATATGGAGTCTTGCCAGGGATATCATGAGAATCATAGGTGCCATGAGACCTCAAATCCTGTGGTATTCCCCTCAAGTGACCAAATTCTGAGTGAAAAACCTTAGAAATAGATATACATAAAGATATCTTCTTTCTGTGCAGAAAAGTTCTTTGAACTGAGATGTCTGGTTGACATCTCAGGAACACAATCTTGTGTGAAGGTGTCAAGAAAGACTTCTGAATGTTCTCTTGGAATCCCACCTTGTGTAAGAGATCTCACACCAAGATAGAGATTCCTGACACTTTGAAAAAGACTGTACAAATATAAGCAAGTCTAATAAGTACATGGATAGCCCGTAGCATACAATGAGCTTCAACTCGAGATAGACACTTTGTGATCACTCTTGCTGCAATGGATAGTTCAAAGGGTAAGGCAGAGAACTGCTAATATGATTCAGACATACAAAACCTTAAGAAACATCTTCAGTATGGATGAATAGGGTTGTACTGATAAGCATCATTTAAGTCTGATGTTACCAGGAAAATTGAAATAGGAAGAAAATGTAACAGGTTGTGAAGTGATACCATTTTGACTTTGGACACTATCATAAACTGGTTTAATAAAGAAAGAAAGAAAGATCCAGAATTGGTCTCCAACCATTTTCTTCCTTTGGCACTGGGAATATTCTTGAATAAAAACCATCCCCACTTGGGAATAAGGAACTGGTTCGATCACTCTTGGGACAAAATGTGAAGAAAGAACAGGTGAAAACAAGACAGTCTGATCTGGAGAATGAGGAAGGACACCTTGGAAAGGAGGAATTTCTTTCCACTGCTATCTGTAACCCTGATGAATGATTTTTAAGAACCCATTTGTCTGTAACACTCTATTGTCAAAGAGACAAATGGAGATTCAGACTTTCTGGAAGAAAAAAGGGGCCAGAGTGGGATGGGGTCATAAAGTCACTTGAACAGTCATTTGGATTTGCTGGACTGTCCTTGGTTTTGAGAGGTCCAGGACTTCTTTTTGGAACCCCCTTGCCAGTTCTTTTTAAGCATCTCTTTACCTGAAGTTTGTTGAAACTCTATTCTGTTTTAGCCAAAATTAGATGATAAGATAAAATCCCTTGGACAATCTTGAAAAGGAAGGATGAAACATCTCACAGTTTCCCTGGATCATCTTGCACTTTTCATTACACTTTTTGATCACTTATGCAGCAGAGGGGCAAAACAACAAATCTCTATCTGATGGAGAATCATACCTCTCAACCTGGAAACATCAAAAATCTGGACAAAGGCCCATGAAAAATAGGTACAAATCTGTACACTGATTAACATAACATTTGTATACACAATTATGTAGCCACACCCACTCCAATGGAATTGTGGGATACCAACTTTTAAATGCAAACTGAAGAACAAACAAGTGAAGAAACAACTAGAGCTCTAAAAGTTATCCTCAATATTTTATTAACAGTACACTAATATGCAAATTACTTGCTATCAGCTTTCATCTCTTAAAAAGATGGAACTCTCTCTGGAACTTGACATTTGTGCTACTACTTGTCTGTCCAGGCAGATTCAACTTTCAGCTACCTTTAAAATGTGATGAGACCACTGACTTGAAAATGTAGAGACTCTGGAAACTGCACTTAACCATTATTAAACAGTTCATGACCTTGCACTTTCAGCTGATGAGCACAGTTAAAATGCTCAGTACATAAAAGAATCTATACTTATGAGGCATAAAAATAAAGCTGATAACAGCCCAGCCTGCATAATCAAGTATTTCTTTGCCAGGACTAGATGTTTTTTGCCTTGTTTGCCAACATCACTTAAATATTATTGTTACACATGTTTACCAAATGTTTTCATTGGGACTCGGGAGTTACATACTAATAAAAAAGATAGTTGGCACTTGACAGCAATAATGTAAAGCCATGTCTGTCATGCATACATACACTTGTCAGAGAAAGCAAGGCCAGCAAACTAAACCAAAATAATCAATAATCAGTCTTGTAATACAGCTACAGGTTTAACATGGTAGCTGGAATGCAGGAAAATCTGCAACATGCAACTGCAACACACATAATTCATATCAGTACAAAAGAAAAAGTATATAAAATTTGATTACCACAAACTTTCTCCTTCTCAGTATACTTTATTTTATTTATTTTATTTTATTTTACATTTGTTGACTGGGCTAGTCCAACTGGATACATGTCCATTTTTTTTTAGCCATGTAAGCAGATGATTAGGTAATGGGATAGACATTTGTCTTAGAGAAAAGTAGAAAAGGTAAGATAGATTAAGGTGGTTATTGGGTATGTTCAGGATTATACCCACTAGTAAAACAGAAAGAAATGCATATAAGGCTGAAATGTAGGTGCTTGGAATAGGGAGAATATTCTTATGTTATGTAATACAGGGTAGTTTACAGGCACTAGAAGACTGGAGAAGATTAAAGCCAAAGAGCGACATTAGTAATCAGGTTTTGTTATTGAATGAGGGTGAAAACAGTAATGCTACATTTAGTTTTAATCTGGGTTAGTGCATGGGCATAGCCATTGGGTTTTAAGGAGTAATTTTATTTGATTTTTGAAGGGTGGTAATGATGAAAGTAATTGTAGATTGCTGGGAAAGCCTGTTCCAGATTCTCCCTACTGAATTGGAGAAGAGGGAGTCACCTGCTTTGTTAAAGGATTTCTGGATGGTTACTTGTAATTTATTCGCTGAGCGAAGGGTAGTGAGATTACTATAGGGAGAGATTAGGCTACTGAGAATAGGGGTGTTGGTGGGCTGATATAATATTTTATGGGTGATGATAAGTTGTTGAAAAAGTATCTGGTTTTGAAATTCTAGCTAACCAAGCTGTTTAAGATTTAGACAGTGGTGGGTTTTAAATGGGGAGCCAGTGGCAAATCTGGCAATGTTGCTATAGGAGGTTGCCAGTTTATTAAGGTTACTTTTGGAGAAATTGGTATAAATGGGGGAGGCATAGAGGAGGGTAGAGATAAGGTGGGTATGCGCAATGGTGGTTCTGGATTCAGAGGTAAGAAAAGATTTTATACTATAGAGAGAGCCAAGTTTTCTGTTTACAGTTTTGATATTCGTGTTAATATATGAATCAAAGTTAAGATGTTGATCAATTGTTATGCCTAATAGTTTGGTAGTTGGATCTGGTGCAATGATAGTGCCGTTACTGGTCTTGACAGTGAGGTGAATAGGGGAAGACTGAAGTGTCGGGGTAAAAAGCAGTAGCTTAGTTTTTTTGGCATTTAGTAGGAGGCAACGTTGTAGGAACCAATTCTCAACTGAGCTAAATACAGTTTGAGTAATGGTTTGGAGTTCAGGAGCAGAGGAGGCAGTACATACTAGCGTAGAATCGTCTGCATATTGAATGCAGGTGGCTTGAGGAATATTTAGATGTAGATCATTAATGAATATAGACAAGAGGAGAGGTCCCAAGATAGAGCCTTGTGGGACCCCCAAAGTAATAGGAAGATGAGAGGAAAGGTTATTGTCCCAGATGACAGCTTGCTGTCTATGTTCTAAATAGGACTTGAACCATTGTAGTGTTTGTGAGGTGAATGAGAGAGTATTTAGTATGTTTAGAAGTATTTGATTGTTAACCATATCAAAGGATTAAGAAAGGTCAATAAAAAGTGCAGCAGAGAGCTTATTATTGTTATGATGTTTGTTAATGCAGTTGGAGAAGGATAAGAGTGCAGTAGTGGTGCTACAAAAAGGTGTAAAACCATGCTAACAATCTGATATAAGGTTATTTAAGAGAAGGTGATCAAGTAGCTGTTGGTGGATACATTTTTCCATTAGTTTGGCTAGAGGAGAGAGTAGGGCAATGGGGCAATAGTTTGAAAGTTCAATGGAGTTACCACCTTTATGAAGTGGGATAATGTGAGAGATTTTCTAGAGAGATGGGATAAGGCCTTCAGTAATGGTTCTGTTAATAAGCATGGAAATAGGGTAGGATAGTACTTTTGCAGCAATCTGCAGATATTCAGCTGGTAGGAGATCAGCTGAGGGGGTACATGGTTTAAGTTTAGTAAGTAAGGTAAAGATGAGAGATGTAGGAACTGGCTTTAGATGAAAGGGGGGTGGTATGCTAGTCAGGGTGGATGGGAGGTTAGACTTAGCAGGAGGTAAAGAGTTAGCAAGAGTTATACCATCAAATCTATGTGCAAAACATCCAAGCTTAAAACAATATTATAAAAAATTATTGTGATTCTCTTACAATATTAACTAATTATCAAAAATCTGTTCCTTACCAACACATCCATTCATCATTTAACCAGTCACTCAGTCAATACATTCACGTGCTTTGAACCCCCCCCTCCCAAAAAACAGCCATAATAAACCATAGCTATTACATCATACAAACCGATATATGTAAAGAGAACATCTCAATTAAAATAAGTAACTTAATTGACTGTATAATATTTTCTGTACTTCAGCAATTCTCATCAGCTGCAATTGAAAACACTAACTATGGAAACATTTTAACCCACTCCTGCTCCTGTTTATTTTGACTCAAATAGCAATCAAAATCCGCACTTACAACTTAAGTTCATATTATGAGTCTATGACTCAAAACAATTTGTTTTCTTTATATTTCTTTATTTTATTTTACCTGCTGCCAGAGTTGGAGGAGGAGCAGGGGGAAGAAGTAGTAGAAAATTTAGAAATATATACATATATATATATATATATATATATATATATATATATATATATATATATATATATATACATACATATATATATATATATATATATATATATATATTTTTTTTTTTTTTTTTTTCATGACAGTCGCACAGCTCCGGGTCCAAGTCCAATGAGACTGCTCTTGCTCTGCTGCTTGGGGATAGGGTTGCTTGAATTGCTTCCTGCCTGGCTGCCTCTAGTTCTAAACTAAATAAATAAGTCTGGACCATAATTATTTTAAAAGTAAAACAAAAAACAGTGCTGACTGAGACTTCATTCACTGTGAGACTGTGATTGTGACCGTTGGTGGGTCCATGACCCATCCGTCCCTCTCTCTTTTTAGATTTGAATACTTTGCAGAGCTGCTGCAGTGTGCGAGATGTGACTCAAGTGTGTGAAGTGCAACACACGTGTGAGTCATATAAACATAAACACACTGTCTCAGACTCAGCCCATCCTGGCATCTCAGCTGAATTCCAACAGGCTGTCAGGCTGGTCACAAAGCTGACATCATTGTGCATGCCTCTGCACGTGATGATTTTAGCAAAAAAAAAAAAAGGCTGAAAAAAAAAAAAAAAAAAAAAAAGCCGGGAAATTCGGGAATTAATGAGGCCACTCGGGATCTTGTGGCACCCCATTATTTGGACCTCAAAACCGGTAAATACCGAAGAATTTGGTATGGTTGAGAGGTATGTGGAGAATTTAAAATGTAATTTTTTAACATCATCTGGGAGGTTCTGAAAATTCTCCCATGCAAACCTTCTTAAAACAGTATCACTGGCCATATCCCTGGAAGACGTATCAACAAAGTTATAAACACACTGCAAACAATGAGTAGTGACCTGTGCAATAAAGAAGCTTAAGTTATTTAAAACAGATTCTTCTTCGTAAGAAGAAACTGCAAATAAAACATTTCTCATACTTTCACAATTTCTCAGATCAAACTTTAACATATGAGTCTGACAAGTCAAAGTTATGAACATCAGTGTTGCAGAAGTATATACTTTTCTCTAATATCTACTAATAATTTTCCCATCCTTATCAGATAAAGTAGTGTTGCAATTGGCTAGGTGCTTAGCAACAGTGGGATCAACTAATATTATAGCCGGGAATAGTGTATAAAAATGCAAAAGGCTGAAGAACTTTATACATCCTATCTGCTTTTTTATGGTCAGTTGGCTGATAATTGCAGGCAGTAAGACACACATCCTCTAAAGCAGACAAAACAGGCGGAATGAAGGTGGGTTCTGGGAAATCTGTCTATAAAACTCATAGTATTTTCTGAGGGACAGAGAAACCTCAGTGTTCCCACTGAAAACATTGATACATTGTAGCAATAGTTTCAGAGAAAAAGAAGCCTCCACAGGGAGGATCAGAAACCAAGGTCTCCTCTGAGTCTGAATCAGTAATCTGAGGAAAAACCCTGTATCCACCCCTGCATCATCCTGAACAAATACGGAATCTTCAATCTTTTCAGGAAAATGGGAATCCCTGATTCTTTTACCTTTTAACAGAAAGTAGTTTACAAAAGGATTAAATGTCAGAATTAAATGCTGAGCCAGAGCCAGTAAAATACTCTTATCAAAAGAAATCTGAGGAGGAGTAGATACATCCTTGGTTTTCTGCTTCTTTTTGAAAGGAAAAATTGGGCCATCTGTGTTACTAATGGGAGTAACTGCTTCCCCAGGAATGGGTACAGCATCCTGACACAACAGGGAAAACTTCTCTGCTCTCTCACCCAGAACCAGCCGGAGTGGCACTCCCTTTCCCATTTAGGAGACCCCCAACAATCACAGAGGATGTGGCAAATCCCCAGTCCATAGTGGCTGTAGGTGGTAAACCAGATGTGTCTGTGACTGTAGCAAATTGCTAGCCTGCTGTGGTTGCAAAGGCTGTCGGCTATGTTTTTTTTCTTTTTGTGACTTGAAAAAAGACCACCTATGGGACTGGTAGTCTGTTTAACAGTTAAGCCAAAAATGCTGTCTCTTGCTTGTGAAAGACAAGCAACAGTTAAAGCTAAACATTACCCATCCCAAAAGTTACTTTTTTAACAGAAAAAAAAACATTGAAGTAAAAAGCACTTTAAAACAAAATGTCAGCCCAACAAATGAAAAATTACAATAATTCCTCCACCGTAAAATTGTTTTCAATTACTTTACTCTACTTTTAAACAGACAGGAAAAAAAGTGAGTGCTCCATTTAAAAGTGCATTCCAGTCTTAAGACAGTCCATTAAAACAAAACACCCCTAGTTTTAAAATAAATTTCCTGAAGAGGCAAGTAATAGAACATCAACAAAATTAAGAAAATGATATTTTTTTCCCCATTGGGAAATGATGTGCCCAGCAAAACAAAGCACAAGCCTACAGTTGATCCTCAAAAGCTTCAGATGAGTGTTCTCTTTAGTGGTAGTAAAGCTCTACAGGGCTTCATGCCCAAATGTATCTTTTAGTCAGTTCATCTCAAGCTGCTTTATAGTTTGGGTGCATAGAATGTTCCCTGAAGCTTTGGAAGCTGGCTGGCTTTTATATCCTTGTTAGGATATAACCCATATAGCAAAGGCTACTGCAGCAGTAATCAGTATAATAAACTTGTAGGTATCTCAGCACCACATGAAAACTAAAAGGGGATTTTTAAAGCTTTCTGGCTCCTTTGCCTGCATATGCTACAGTAAGAGATCTGTACACTATTACAATAGGGATGGTGCAGTGCAAGCTCACACTTGTGAGACCTCATTTACATCAATGTTTGTGGAATCAAGGCAGTTGAGTTACACAATAATTTTGCAGTAATCAGTGCACAGACTGAGGGGGACTCTAAAACAGCATTATATTTAAATGCATGCTGTACTGGTATTGTCTGATTCTTCACTGATGATGATCAGCTATGTCCTTTTGAACACAACGACTGGTTTGATACGTCATCTGCAAGTCATGTTTATTTTGGAGTTGGACATTTTTCTCTTGTCTTTTCATAAACTCCTGCAGTTTACATATTCACAAATTGTAGATGATGATGATGCCCTAATTTTCATATCTGCTATGCCGCTGTACTTGTGTAGGTATGCAAATGTGTATGTACGTCTACAGTGCGGTAATTGTGGTATTGTTGGGGGAGTGAACTCTCTGGCAGTATAATACGTGGTTTAATGCAGACCAATGAAATTGTTCATAATATATCTGAATGCTGCTCACCGACTGCAGAGATCAGCTGCAGAAAAGACATGCTGTGTGATTATCATCTTACCTAAGAACCATTTTCAAAAAATATATTTTTGAAGAACCATACATAAGTCCACTACTGGGGAATAATTCACTTCTTAAGGGCTTTCTTTCTATATTACATCCTGTTCTTTAATGTCAGTCAGTTTCACAGAATGCTTTACTTATGATCTCACTCTGAATCTGGTTTGGAAATGCATTTAAACAAAATGTTCTTCCTTGCAGCATAGCACAACATGTTGCTCACTAAAAAACAATGATCAGAATTGTCTGCCGTTCCCCACCCCCAACTTGAAATGAACCTTAATTTTGTTGTATGCAGAACATGGAGCTGAATTATTAATGGAAGTAACTTTGTCCTGCACACAATTAGAACTATGTGTAAATGAAGTTAGACTAGATGATCTTATTAATTGCACATTGGCTACAACTATTTTATTATTTTCACCTTGCTGCAATGTAGTTAAAATATATCTGTGGGTTTCTTCTGTATTCCTTCATATTTTTGTTCATATTGTATTGTTAGGTAGTAGGATAAAATGTTCTTTTTGTATAAATGATGGGTGTGTTTCATAAACATGTAACAAGCTGGCTGTCATGCCTGGAAAAGATTAGAACAGCTACAAATAAAGAATGCAATACAACCTATAAAAGGCAAATTGGGGTGTTTTCGCATCGCCTTCCATCTGTTCTGGAAACGCATAAAATATCCCCTGCCATCACACAACACTGCTTTCTCAGAAGATGTCAGAACTCATGCACATTTCTGTGGATTTTTGCCAGTGGGATGGAAGTGAAAGTAGTGGGCAAGCTCTTTTTCTTTGTGCTTTACCTTCCTAAATTATCTGGTGTCGCTTTCTTAAATCAAAATAATATTTTACAATGTAAAAAAAAGAGGCTTGCAAGAAAGTTGCAGATCTCAGTATAAACTGAAGCTTACCTTATGCTGGCCGAATGCCTGGATGGAAGATTAAAAAGAAATTCCTCCAGGAAGAGAGGACACTTTATAATCAACTTTGATAAGAATTTCTTCATGGTAGCTGTATCATTGCTACAAAAGAGCATTATGGCACATGACATTACGGGCAGGATATTAGACACTTGGAGCAAATTAATGTTTGAAATACTGGAGCAGACTGCAGGCATATTGCGCTAACATTCTTGAAGACTGGTCTGAAAGTTAAAAGCAGATGTGAATGCAATATCCACAGATTCAAACAGAAGAAAGCAGATGTCACCATTGTGCTGGTGCTTTGTGTAGCTTTATGTGTCGCTAGGATCAAAGGCACAAATGGAAGCCAACAAGCTCCTTGGAAGTAACATAGGTTATGTGCCAAGGCAGTCAGCCCTCAATACTGGCCACTGTCTTTATGGAGTTTTGCATGTCTTCGTGGGTTTTGACTGACTATAATAAAATGTCCTCATATATAATATGCATGTTGCATTTACTACTGCCCTTGTGGTCTAGGTCATGGCGAAAAGGGTCCAAAAAGCACTAGTCCATTTATGCTGGTAAACACATAAATCTGCTTTGTTGAACACATTTCACACAGTTCTAATTATGGGCTGATATATTCAACATACTTGAAACTATGCTTGTGAATAAGCCCATATTTATTATGGTATTTCATTATATACATATAAATAAATTTACAAAGGCAGTGGCTGACTGTATAGGAAGTAATGAAAGACAAGCAATGTTAAGGCATGCTTTAGTATCTGTGAACTTCTCTCTCTAGTTTGTACACATCATTGCTCCACCTTATGTATGTATGATCCTGTTTTTTTTCATAGTAAACATGCTTTGTTGGTTATAAATGTGTTCACAGGCAAGCACTAGGGTAGCTACATTTGTGGACCATTTTAAGCTTAGCCAGTTTCCTTTTCAAAGGTGAGAATTAAACCTTTACCTTAAATCTATGAAGTAAACAACTTAACCATTATACCAATTCCAAACACGTCTGCTGTCTTGTTCACTCTCAGCTCTCTAAGACCTGCAGACAGTGTTTCTAAGCTGCTTAGCATGTCTTTATCTACCTGGACATTTGAGTCCATCCTAAGGATATTAGGTTGTTTTCTTATGTTTTTCTGTTAGAATTATGCTGATTATGTGGTTAAGACTTTTCCTCTTAATGCTATGACTTGGATTTCTTATTTTTCCACACCAACTCTCTTCCACTTTTTTTTCATTCAGTAATGCATTGAAGAAAATTACAGCACAGTAAACCATGCAAAGTATTCCTGGAAATTCAATAAACTCAGTGTAGGCTTACCACGAAGGCTACATGGCATTCACATGTTTGTGCAGTGCACAGCAGTGCTAATTGCACATGCATGCAGTGCACTGCATTTAAACATAAACAAGCAAGATTTTGTGGCCAGTTGCCAGCCAGGAAACAAGGTATACCAACACAGACAGCAGCAGTCATGATGCCCTGTTTACCTAGTTGCAAACTAGGTCTGCGTGATTGCACGGAAAGCCAGAATGACTACCTGGATTATTAATAAAGCAATGCATATAGTTCCAACACATTACATGAAAGTGTAAACACTACAGAGTATTGTGGAAACCAGTGGCTAGGTATACTGAATAAGAGGTGTGTAAATGATCAGTAAAGGTGCACAGACTGCATTACAAATACATAGTCAGGGAACTGTGTGCATTGAAAAGAGACACATGCATGAATTGTAGGAATGAACATAGAGGAAGAAGATAGCTAAAACCTGGTAACGTACAGCAGATGAGGGCATGTCAGTGAAGACAGATGTAGCATGAGCACTAAGCACAAATCAACATGATACAGTATGTACTGCACAGTTATTATATAGCATGTGACTGTCACACAAGGTGACATATCAGTGGAGAGGATACTTTGTGATATAAGCATCTTGACATGAACAATGGACACGACATATATCAGGGATGGTATATACAATAAGGATTATCTGCATATTGTGAAGCTGTGCAAACTGTCTTGACTGAATATGACTGTAATGTCAGCAAATGTCTCAACCAATTGGGACACACAGTAACAAGCCCATGGATAACAGTAAACAGAAACATGCACAATGATGAATTATATCAGAATAATACCACTGGTAATCCCATGTCTTCAACATAACATATATGACTGTGAATTATCATAGGTGGTTCTGTAAGAACACACTTGCACAACTATTATGATTCATCAGCAATCTCTGAGGGGAACCAAGCACACCTCCCTCAAAATGCAACATCTGCAAGAGATGTTCAGAAGGACACTGTTACACCTGTATTAGTAATAACAAGCAATCCTGGCTAGTTGGTAGGTGTGGGTGTTACTTGGTCTACTCATAGGGATGTGTTGTCCATATTGTAATTATCTTGTGTATTTGTGTTCATAATGGAACTAATCTCCCCATGAGTTTCCTTCATCTACCATGTCCCCATGGCTGTAGCATTAATCCTTTGTATGTGTTGATACTGTATTCATTATCCCACTTGGATTCAATGATTGCCCACAATTTGCAATCCTCCACAAAGCTGATTGAAGAAAGGATGTATAAGTCAGTTTTGATGTCGGACACTTAAATAATGGACTGGAAAAGGCCTGCCAGAGAGCCTAGAGGTATGGACCTGATCACTGGACTCTAGACAGAGGTGACATCACACACTGCAATATATTAATCTACCACACGTGTTCCAATTGTCTACCTATTTGGTGACATAGGTGTTTTGGCCACTTGTGACAGTTTCTCTGTGACACCTGACTGCTGATTTGTGTCAAATGCCTTAGCCAGGTCAGACTACATAGGATGATAGTGTTCTCATCATGCATACCCTTGGTAACCTTCTTGAAGACAATTAACAGATGTAACAGACGTGATGTAGCCCAAACAAATCAAACGTGAGTTTAGTACACAGTAAAGATATTATCTGCATCCATTTAGAGAAAGTCCATGATGATTTTTTTGGCCTATCTTAAAGATGAAGAGAGTCAGGATAGGTTTATTACTCCATGCATCATGTGATGGTCCCTGCCCTGAGTCAGAATGATGCATGTTACTGTACACCCTTCTATGGGAACATAGGCTGTCTGGAAGCGGTGTTGACATACAGATTCAACTGCGTGTGGTAGGGCAGGTCTTAATTCATGCCATAGGTAAGCTGTGATGATGTCAGGGCCCACTGCTTCTGTGTTATTAGCCATAGAGAGGGCACAGATGTGCCACCATCCTGGGAATGGAAACTGAGTAATGTTTGTGTGTATACTTTGACTGATGGCTAATGACAACAGGGCGGTGACATGTGAGAAAAACTGTCAGCTAGCAGATTGTCTATGTCCTCTGGATGGTATGTCTGCTGACATCCAGACAAAGGTCTGTGCTTAGTTGTGTATTCCACTTTACATTTCATATGTTTTGAAATAAATGAATTGTGACAAAACCTATACACTGCCTTGGCCATTCATCATATTCCACACACTGTTGCTATGCACAGTTGTACAACTGTATCAGTGTCAATTGCACAACATATAACTATATGTGTTTCACAGGCAAGAGGTATTTGAGTACCCTGATGTTATATCAGTACAAAGAGATCAGTTGTTTGTGGCTCATGCAGGACATTTCCTGACACAAACATTAATAGCCACAGAATGTGCTACTGGACCACCTCAATAATCCTTGGTAATGATGTCAGTCACAGAACATTTAATGATGGTATGTAGACACATGCACACCTGTGCCATACTGCAAGTGTCACTGTGATAGCAGAATGTGAACTGTGTAGAAGGTTGATTTAGTCCACTACAAAAACATATGTCCTAATAAACCACCAATATACATAACAAGTGTATCATGCCATATCAACTGTTCTCAGGAGGCATATTACTACATTTGTTATAAAAGGAACATGTACTGCAGTGGTATCAATTGCCATAAATACATTAACTCACATCAGAGATTGTAAGACCATTTTGTAGCCATACTGTACATCCACACCTCAATATAACACATGTCAATGACAGCAGCATTGAAATGTTCATAAGGTCATAGGAAATTATTATGCTAAAGGTCAACATCATATGAAATCCTAGCCATTATTATGCCCTGTAAATAAATCCCATATACATGTATATATATATATATATATATATATATATATATATATATATATATATATATATATATATATATATATATATATACACACACACACATATATTATGGAAGATAGTACTTCTATTGTGCATATGTGTATACTTGTCTGATTGTATTACATCTTGCCACTGTCCATCTGGGACTTGTGCACCACATCATGACAGAATTAGCAAACACTCATGTAGTGGTCTTGAGTTGCATTAAGAGGCTCATGGAAAGATACTGCTTCATGATGTGTCTATGCATTTTTGACATGACAGCATCCTCCACTCCTCTGCAGGAAGGATGTCATGTGGCCACTGGAAAAAGGAGGATATTGGATGCATGGGGCAACATGAAAGGTTTTCCAAGTCATCGTGCAATGAAGAATGATTCAAAAGATCATACAATGGCAATAACGTACCGCCATCCATATATACACACACACACACACACACACACACACACACACACACACACACACACACACACACACACACACACACAGACATACATTGACTGCACTGAGAATAGAAACCCTACATACCTATTTACAAAACACAGTACTTAACTGAAGCACCATGGAACAAAGTCTGACTTTTAAAGTGCTGCAGGACAATTTATTGTGGATAAAATCAGCATTGGATGCTTGAGAGAAGATGCTGGGAAGCCTTTATGAAATTAATGTATAGGCATGCACAACTGTCAAAATATTGGTTCTTCATGGGATTATACTGATGACTGCAGAATACACAGTTATGCTCTTCTGAATAGACAGACACATGCATACACAAACACACACACACACCCACACCAGTTGACTGCAGTGAGATTAGAACCCCCCAGTACACGGACTGGAGAACTCAGTATTTACTGCAAGCACAACAGCACAAGTTTGAATTGTATAATGCAGCTGGACAACTTATCGTGGATGACATCAGCATTGGATGTTTGAGAGACGATGTTGGAAAGCCTTTATGAAATGGATGTATAGGCATGCACAACTGTCAAAATATTGATTCTCCATGGGATTATACTGATGACTACAGGATACACAGTTATACTCTTCTGAATAGACACACACACACACACACACACACACACACACACACACACACACACACACACCAGTTGACTGCAGTGAGATTAGAACCCCTCCTAAGTACACCAACTAGAGAACTCGGTATTTACTGCAAGCACAACAGCACAAGTTTGACTTTTATAATGCAGATGGACAATTTATTGTGGATGACATCAGCACTGGATGTTTGAGAGAAGATGTTGGGAGGCCTGTCTGAAATGGATGGCTAACCATGTTCAGCTGTCAAGATATTAAAGATCTGCATGTTATCAGATTGACAAGTGTGCAAAGTGTACATTTGCTGTGTGTTTCCAATATCCTGGTATACCTTAAAAAGATAACTTTGCAAACTATAGGCAAACAATTGTCCATATTACAAGTATTGGAAAATATGAATGTATATCATCAGTATTAAGATGTACATGCTATATAAGAAAGTATTCTTTATTTATTTCTGTAGTGTAGTTGATATGTTTGGGAGCAAGTACCGAGAGACCACTTTTCAAGTGCATGGGTGAAGGTAACAAATGGCTACAGTACAAATATGCATTCTTTCCTTAAAAAAATGCCTTCCCTTTTTTGTGTTTTTACATGTACTTTCAATGAAGACTAAATGGACAATAAACATAAGTAATACATGATAATGAGCACTTTCCATAGCACACCACCAAGCAGCTGGTTTGCGTGATCAATGCCAACGTTTTTGCACATGCAAGACATACATTTATACTGCGTTCCCCATTTGTGTATAGTTCAGCAGCAAACAAACATGAACCTCTGCCTCATTGATAAAAGTATGAGAATTCTATTGTTTGCTTACCTCCTGGCAATCACATTAAGTGGAGAGGCATGGCAGTCAGCAGAGTGAATAATAATGAGTGCCTATCTGACTCTGTGGCAGCATGTGTAAATACATTGACAGATTTCTTTTGGAGCCCAGATGATATAGGGTTCAAATCCAGGTGTATCTAATAGTTTTAAATATGTATATTATAATGCAATTAAACAATTCTTTATTTACATTCACTGTGTGTTACCTTAGTGCAGTATGTTTAATCTGCATTGAGTGGAGGTAACTGCACCATTGAAGATCCATTCACAATCGCCCAGCACTGGTATGCAGTGCCAAACTCACAGAGGAGAAAAAGAGAAGGGCTTCAATGTTATTTTTTTTTTTGCACTTGTGTGTGTGATGTGTGATTCTATTTTTGGACTACATTAAAGGTGTTAAAATAAGGTAGATAGGAAAGTGGTGAAATGGGGGGGGGGCAAGCAATGGGGGAGAACAAAGGGAAATCAATATAGGAATGTGCAATAGAGAGTCCAGAAAGAACCATAGCTATCCACTTCTTCAACAGTGTAAAATGAAAATATGTACAGAATATTAGTTGAATTTGGACTGTCACCTCAACAAAGAGGGGTAACAACAACACAATTATGTTGTATAGCCAATTGGACTGAATCAGTTGTGTATAGAAGACGTGTGTGAATTGGAGAACTATATATGGGACAATATTTTTTTTTGATGGTTATGTGCCCCTTTTTATTTTTTTTTTACTTCAGCAAGAGAGGAATGTTGGCTAAGGGATGTAGGTATTTCTGGGTCAGGTAAGTTGGGTAGGTGAGGAAGCAGATGCAAACAAACAGGACAAATAAGACAAGACAGAGAGATGGTGTGGGACATGGCAGGTTGGGGGACACCAGGTTTGGGGTTAGAGAGGTGACAATAGATGCCCATGCCCGTCAAACATGGGGACAGTGAGAATCTAGTCCTTACCCACAGGACTGTTATCACTGTCCCCTTACTCTGCTGGCTGTTGGCATGCTTGGCATCTTCTCCTATGGAGCATAAAAGGGAGCATCCTCTCCATCTGACGTAGGCATGAATCAGTTGTACTGTGAACGGCCCTACCTACCTAGTCTGCTATACAGATCCAAGTGTTTGGGATTCAGCAATTCTAATGAGTTCATTTACTTCTTCACTGTGCTTAGACTCATGAGTCTAAATCATAACAAGGTAAATGTGTAGCTATGGAACTTGAAGATGAGAGGACTTGTGTTTTCGTAGAACACAGAGGACTGACTTTCCTTTAGATTTATCTGCACAGAAGGCTTCCATTGTTACTACATGCTATGAAGAGAACTGGTATATTTATATGCATTAGGGGATCAAAGTGTTATCTGCATGCGCTTCTTATACTTCACTCTCGACAAAGGCATTTTTGCCATGCATTGATTTTTACAGATACACTGCCTTAACTGTCAGTACAAGTGTTACTGTTAAAACTGGTTACTTTACATACTTTTCTGTCTTATTCCATGGCAGTGTAAAAGTACTATATTGTCAATGACACAGGGGTGTAATGCTTCTTAGATGGCCCAAAGACTCCACAGGGGAGTGCAGGGCACAGTGAGTGATGCCTAACAATCATATACAATTTCCTTTTGTGTTGTACATGTTTACACATTTTGTGAAAATTGTGTGGAAAGCATTTCTAGCAGGTGAATTGTGTTATTCCTTGTATTGTATAAACTGTCATTTTCCTGTTGTTTTGGGGTAGGGGAGCAAAGTACTGTTGGTGTATTTCCACATCATCAGTTGAGTTTCAGGAGTTTTGCTCTTGCAATTGTGCAGTCATCCTGGAATTTCTTGGGTGTATGGTAAAATTGTATGTTATGAGTGGCATGTTTTAGCATAGCATTCAGGAATTGATGTAGGATCCTGGATGCTGATGCCTGTGATATACACAGCATATGCCATGTTGGCCTCTGAAAGTTTTTTTTAGATAAAACTGTAACTGCTACCCATTAGTCTTCACAGGTATTAGTTACCCTCATTTGCCCCTATTGGTTCCCCTCAGTTCACCCTTGCTCTCAGTTGTGGACAACAGATGTTGCAGAGTTCCTGTAGTGTATCTCTATCCACCCTGTAGCACTCTACAATTTCCACATCATGCCGTCTCTGCTAAGTTACAGAAGTCTCCTTGGCAGAGGTCTATTTGAAGCAGCATAGACTTGTGCCTGTTGCTCACATATATCTATAATAGTAACTGCAGCTCCTGTTACTGTGCAGAGTATCTTCTGTGGCTGTATTCCAATAGGTTTTGAAATTCACAGGGAAAACCTACACTGAGTCAGCACAATTGCTTTATAGCTTGTTGAATAACTCCTCCATCTTGAATTGGTGGATTAGCATAGCATTCAGCTGTTTATGTTATACTTAACATGCCAAGATGTTTATCCTGTTTGTGTGACTCTACACACTGTGTAGAGCGGCTTGCTGAATACAAAATGAAGTACTATCTTGTGTGCATCATGCCATGACACACACGTGATCTAAGTGGACCATGTATGCTTTATTGAATCTGCACCATTGTTTAATTAAAAAAAGTAAAAATATCAAAGTAACAAATGTGTTTTCATACTAAGTTTTCACAGGTTACTATTAATTTAAAATAAAAGCATAATATTCTTCAAATCATATGCCAAATTAATTCACAACTGAGAGACTCTTCATTTAAAGAAACACAGCACAAACAATTACTGCTGGGGATATTTTACTCTCTGTATTTTTATATGGATTAGTAATATGTTTCTTTAAATGATGAGATTCTGATATGCTAAAATAGATTTGTTACTTTGATATTTTACTTTTGTCTAATTAGATGTCTTTGGATGGTGTATTTTGCTGTACATTTCTCCAGTACATCATGATTTTGTGGAGCTTTCCTCCCTGAGCGTCTACTGAAAAAGGAGATGTTTCCAGTTGGACTTTCCAGGTGAACAAATATAAAATAAAATAATAAATAAAATAATTTTGGTTCAGTGCACTGCTTTATCCTGTGGGTTCTTTTTTTTTTTTAACATTCTTGAAGACTAGTGTGAAAGTTAAAAAGTAGCTCTCCTTACCCACCAGACCCTTTAAACTTGCACCCTTAAGGGAAGGGAGAGAGTAAATACTACCAGTCTGTGTATACACACACACACAGGTGGGGATTTAATAAACTCTGTGCAGGAATAGTGGGAAGCCTATATAGAGTGTACTGTGGCCATGTCTGAGGCTCCCCTTCAGAGTGCACCTTGCATATTAATGAAGGTGCACTACTGAGAGAGAGCCATGTAACATGGTTACAGAATCAGTGCAGGGGGTGTGTTACAGTGTCCAGAGATGAGTAACACTCCCCCTACACTGTTAAAGTGGCAGATGACAGTGAACTATTAAAGTTAATTTTGTTGTGTGTGTTTGTGTGGCGTGGTGTGGCACTTAGTGATGGACACGTGCCAGACATCTGAAAATAGAAACCAGATACTTTCAATTTTAATGTAAAAGGTTGCATTTAAGCATAGCTATGTGGTTTTGTGTGGCACGGTGCAGTGCTCAGCAGTGCTTAAATGTAACTGAGAGCTATATAGGAATGTATAGTGGTAGTCACCATATACCTAGTAGCTGAATGGTTAAAATCACAGCCTTGTGTGCAGTAGGTGCATGGCTCAAATACAAAGACAGGCCATTTAGCTTTTACATGCGATAGCAAAATGTTATAAAAATATATTATTTTAATTATGTATGCATTGACATTTGTTAACTGGGATAGTCCAGCTGGGCCAGAAACCCATTTTCAGTGCAGACCTGAGGAGAAAAGCCCTAGTTACACAAAAGTGTCCAATACATTAAAGTCACACTCCAAGATAACGTAATTAGCATACATATGGTTAGGAGATAGAAATAAAATAGATACACATAATAATAAAGCATCATTAATGAGCAATTAATTTCAATATATATATATATATATATATATATATATATATATATATATATATATATATATATATATATAGATATATATATATATATATATTTTTTTTTTAATGAACTCTGGTTTATTCTTAACTAAGCTCTGCTAAGCACTGCTAAGCCAAGCCGAACAATGCTTAAACAGGACTCGTTTTAGCAGTACTTAACAATGCGCAGCTCCGCTTAGCTGATTTGGGCACTGCTAAGCAATGCCAGTTTAAGCACTTCTCAGCTAAGCTTAGCCAGTTCGAGTGGTGCTACGCTTTGCTTAGCATTTTTAAAAATGGTCCAATGGCAGTAAAGGGTGGAAAAACAGCTTTATTTAAGATGACCAGGTAGGAATACAGCCAAAACCTGTTGGAGTTTGACTCGTGCAGGAACTATAGCAGGAGTTGGAGAGGATATGCACTTCTGCGTACAGCTCTGGGGGATGTTGGAGTCCAAGGTCATGATTGGGCTCCTTGTGAACAACCATGACATTCAGCTGCTGCAAGGCCAGTACCAGAGGTCAGAATACAAATCAGAGGCCTGGGACCAGCTGACACGCAACCTCACCAGTGCAACTGGTATCCCCTGCACTGGTGAGTAGGTGCATCACCACTACAATTACCTGAAGCATAGGAAGGAGGAACTCTTGGCCCAGTGGTTCCAAGATGCTTGGAACAACAATACACCACACATTTGTAAGTATAGGAAGCATCGATTTACCAAAGTCTAGTATGAATATCTGATAGACAGGTATGCATAATGGTGTGTTTCTCTCCCCACAGCTGCAGAGGTGAGAGCTCACAACCTGGAGGCACATGCAGGATGCCTGACCAGTTTGTGCTGAGAGTGTGGTGAGTACAGATATATCCTGCAATATATAGTAACATAATTAAGAAAGAGTATAGTAGTAACTGCCTGTAGGTATATTCTGTTTTGAGTGTACTGCAATAAATGTGTTCATACATCTGGACTGATATAAGTGAGCAATGCCAGGTAGAGTTCAATATACATGAAAGCATGAAACCCGCTAATCTGAAGGAAAGAAAGTTACTACTGCATTACTAATGCTAAGGAATTACAAGTGTATACTGTATCATTAATAATGTTCTGGTAATAAAGTACAACTGCATTCATAATGTGAAGGGAATAAATCAACTGCATTCATAATTTTCAGGAAATAAAGTGCAACTGCAGTCGGAATTGTTAAGGGAAGAAAGTTAGTACTGCATACATTGTGGAATAAGAGCTGTCTTTCAATGCCTGCTTTATTTAAAGTGTTCAACAATAAAGACTGTTAGATGTATACCAGTCACTGTTTCATGTCACCCCTAATAAAGCTTTGTTGTGCCAAATGTTGTGTGTATTTTGGTCTGTTGGTCAAGAAATTGATTATTACAACTGCTGTGAAGTAAACACGGGTATAACACCATGAAGTGACTGAAGGTTGGCCGGTAAAGAACTGTTTTGCTAAAGTGTTGATGCGCAGCTGTACTACCAGATATAATTCTTTGTGATATTTGTTCTGCACTAAGATCTGAACCTAGAACAGTAATGTCTAAGGTATTATAGTGTGTTTCTCTCAGGATTGTCTTGTGGTAACCTTTGCATTTCAGCTATATGCATTCCTGAATGTAGTTATGCTGATGTAGGCAAGAATGAAACTATAATTGCTGTAGACTGCAAATATACCATCTGCAACTGTATATGGGTCAGGTAGGCAACCCAGCACCCCAATATGGTCTGTACACATCACACATATTCCCATCCACTAGGGGATTAAATGTTTATACCTGCATTCCAAGTATTAATACACAGTTCACCTACTATCTCTGTCATGCATGAATCTCATGCATGTGTGTTCAACTGTCACTGCAGTCTTGTGTGGCACTCTACCTATATTACCAGGTCAGACTTTGTTACCAGGTGAGCTCTAGGCACATATCACTCAATCAGCACACAGCAGTAGTTCAGTAGCTCAATTGGATAAAGGATATGTATGTTGGGATCCCTATCAGATGATAGAAACTTCATTTGACTGAATCCCATTTGACTGAGACCATAAGACTGAAATTTCAAACTACTGAAAAATCACTTGACTGAAACCCTTACTACTGAAATCTTACAATGCTAAATTTCAACATAATGAATTGTAAAGTGGACGATATAAAACCAGAATAGGCATATGCACTTTTCCCCACTGTAGTGCGATCCTGGAGTTAGTATATATTGTTGGGGGGAATGTGGGGTCCACAGGCTGGTTTTATATCGTCCACTTTACAATTCAGTATGTTGAAATTTAGCATTGTAAGATTTCAGTATTCAGTATTATACGTTTCAGTCAGGTGATTTTTCAGTATTTTGAAATTTCAGTTTAATGGTCTCAGTCAAATGAGTTTTGGTCATATGAAGTTTCTATCATCTGATAGGGATCCATATGTTGTTCATTTTGTCATACACAGACTAGTGTTCGAATCCAGGGACAAGCACTACTATATATTTATAGAAACAGACAAGTACTATAGAATATGTATAGAAACAGTTATGTATTGTTAACAGATTTTCTCCCCACAGGGTTTACAGGTAAATAAATGTCTGTTGTAGCTGTATGAATGTTATAGTGATTTTTCTTTCCAGATGTACTAATGTTTAAACAGTATTCCTCAGTAAGGTGATAAGACTTCATTAAATGAACCATCAACAAGTACACTACTACTCCTAGTTAATAAGACAAATAAAACAGTTTATTGTTGATATGGCTGTATGCCTGTTGCATCTGTGAATGTCTGCTGATAGTCTTCTAACAACATGCCTGCCAAGGACGGCAGTATAAGTATAAACTGTCTGTACTGTGCACAATCCATGTCTCTCAAGTGTCATGCTGATACAGAAGGTGATCACTGTTGCCAAATCCCTTGGACACACATATAACATCCAGTTAAAGTATGTCAGTAGCACACTCACACAAACAGTGCACAGTAGACCTTGGTAGTCATATATGCTCCCCTGACATGTAATAGTCCCCTGCAGTTTTGTATCTGTAGGTGTTACAGCTTGGCCCATACTGTCCCATGTGGATAGCTTGAGAAGTATGTACGTGCTACAGAAGCCATAGGAAACTTGTACACGTAAAGTAAGAGCAAATCTGTACAGTATAGAACAGTACTTTTGCAAACAATATAGCCTATACTGTTGTTAATGGAATGTCTCTCTCTCCTCTCTCCCCCCCCCACCCCTTATCTGCATGACAAATAATTATTGTTATACTATGGGAATGGTTTCCTTTTCACATATGTTGTTCTCAAAACCTAATGTTGGGTCTTGTGTTTTATTATTGTTATATATTACAATGGTTGCATACTAACATATCATGTTGAAATACCGATGTTGTTGGCCTTATGCAGTAACTGTTACTGGCATGCTGTTACAAAACTAACTGTTATTCCATTTATTCTTGCGTTCTGTATGCTATGCAATATTATCATTCTGGGTTAATTGGAACACACATGCATGCTGTTATAACTAATGGTTAAATGTGCTGTACATGAATAACCTATACACACTGAATAAAACCTCATCACCATAGCAAGAATGGGTAGGCTGGTTCCTGCAGATCCACCTGCCCCACCTCAACTGGCAATAGCACTGGGTTTCAGCACATCTGGGACCCAACCTGGAGCTGCCCCCTCTGCTGGTTCTGCACCATCCACGGGAGGAACCGCATCAGAGTATGGGGCCCATCCCCCCAGGCATGGACGTGGAGAGGGACTGGTCACCCAGTGACAGCTCCCAGGAATGGTAAGCAGGATTGTCCAGCATGATATGGACAATCAACTGCACCAGATTGAGGGCAGACTGGTGCACCTAGAGGGGCAGTCCAGCCCCGGTGCCCAGCCCCCAGCACAGCCACCTTCAGGGCTGTGAAGGAGCAGTGGTGACTGCCCATGGATGGGGAGCTCATTCCCACTTCTGACGTCTGGGGGCAGTTGGTTGTCCAATTCCATAACTCCCTCCATGTCCAAGGTGTTTACCCCACTCATGTGTCATACACTGCCCCAGTCTGCTGTCTTGTCTGTTTGAAATGCTACCTCTCCTACTCAACTTTCCTCCCCACATGTACCTATATCCTTTCCCCAACATTCCACTCTTTCCTTAAAAAAAAAAATAATCGGCATCTGCCCCTCAAAAAAAAAAATATTGCCACATATATAGTTCTCCATTTCGCTCACACCTACACTGCCATCAATCATCACACCAATTAATCAACAAAGTTATGTCACCCATACCCCTCCCTATGAGATGTGAGGCTCAAAATTCCAAATTCTCCACAACTTGCACAGCTGTTGCTGTAGAAGAAATGGGGAGCTATGGTACTTTCCTACACCCATCCTGCCCTGCTTTCCCCCATTTTGACACTTTCCTCCCTCCCCTTTTTTCTTTTCTTTTGTTTGGAAATAACACAGGTTTAAGCGGGGCCAAGTGCCGCTTCGCATCATGTTGCAGCATGCAAACCCATGCAAACTCACTTAAAGTTGCTTAAAACTACTTTAATCACCTTCTGTCTTTCTGACACTGTTCTGCACAGCAACAAAATTATTTCCTTGCCACGTTTCAAACCCGGGATCCTGCCAATTATGGCATAGACCATTAGCCCACTAGGCCACTCAGCTCACCATGGTGCGGCACGCAAACCAATGCAAACCTGCTTTAATCACATTATGTCTTTCTGACACTGTTCTGCACATCAACAAGATGATTTCCTTGGCAAGTTTCAAACCCAGGATCCTTCCAACTATGGCATAGAGCATTAGCCTCCTCCGCTTTAAGGACTAACAGATGTTTCCATAAAATTATCCTGTTTCCCAGTAATGCACATCACAAACATATCCAGCCCTGCCAGGCTTCAAACCCAGGACCCTGCCAACTACTTCACAATGCATTAGCCCATTAGGCCACTCAACTCTGAGGAGAAGCAGGTATTTTCAGAAACATATCCTGATTATCAGTGATGCACATCACAAAAATATTCAGCCCTGCCAAATTTCAAACCCAGGACCCTATTAACTGTGCACTAGCCCACTAGGCCACTTAGCTCTGAAGAATAAAAGGTGTTTCCAGAAACATATCCTTATCGCCAGTGACACACTGCTTGTACATATAATGGGGAAAATGACAACCTACTTGGGACTGAGATACAGACAGAAAACCAGTACACAGACAAATAAATGTAGATGGATGTACGTGAGGCCTAGGATATCAGGTAGAGCTGACAGCTGCACAGACTGTTGCAGAATGTCTACAGTTGTGCCAACTACATTTGACACACCTGTCACACAACCTATGCTGTGTGATGATGTACTGGCAAATCAGTACACATTCAGATTATGAAATCATGACAGATAGTTCAGTGTCACATGCTACAGCCATCCAATCACACATGTTCATGCCAATCCTGTGTAACAGACTGTACGCATGAACATATGTCTTGCCTGCTACACGCTAGAGTATTGACTCCATAGCTCAATCTGTTACATTTCTGGCATGTGTAACATTTTTTCACCCACAGTCCTGGCTTCCATTCCAGTGTGTTGCATGTCAGCTACATGGTGGTCTAAACAATTAAATGACTGAGCCATGCAATCTTAAACACAACTTTTTTCTGCTACTGCAGTCACTGCCACCCGTATTAGTACCTCAAAGGCCTGTAGGTTTGGACACACTTCACAAATATGTATAAGTGTCCTAAATGTTACCTACCACTCTCTGGATGGCACTATTATATAATATATGTACCAGAGGCACATGCCTCACCTGGATTGTTATGGGTACCCTCACGCTGGCTATGCTGTGACAACAGAGCTGAAACTGCTCCCTCTCTCGCATATACAGCTTGCTGTCTCACAATGTGTTTGCAATCCCCAGTATGACTTCTGGGCAGAATGCAACAGCTGCAGCCCACAAAATATGCATTGGTATGTTCAGCTACCTGCTACAAACCTAGCCTACCTGCCAGGCACCTAGAACAGGGAATCCACACAACACCCATGCATAAAGTTGTGGAGGGGATGGTCAAGTGACAGGGACATGTGTCAAAGTCTTCCACTACAAATGTACACAGCTGATAGACCAGTGGCTACTGCAATAGCATGCATATTCTGATACAAATGATGTATGCCACTCACATCTGTCTGTCCCTTAATGACCTCAGCCCACATTGTTAAACAGTAAACTGCCACATAATCAGAAAATCTGTTCATAATGGCCAAACATAGCATACAAAACTGTGGACATACCACATATATCAAAACAGTGGACAGTATTTCAACCTACTCTCTGTGATGCTGTAGTCCCCACAACTCGATAATGTCCTTCTCACAGGCTAGGAAAAGGGTAAAGGCCTACATGGTGTCCTCAAACTCAGCACTGTTTTGCCATGACTTTGGCTAATGAAAATGCAACCCAGCTGTTCTGAATGTATTTAGCAAGTCTGAGCCACAGATTGGTGGACAGGCAATCAGCTGTTCATGAGCATTATCTACAAAATACAAGCTGCACAGGTCTGTGACTTTCTCTATGATGACAGACTGCACTATCCCAACATTCTACCACATGATTTCTGCACATAAAGAAGTACAGCACTATATCAAGTATGTAATAGTATTTCCCATTTAATTGGATGCAGTTGGGGGATGCAGGAATGGGACATAGGGATTACAACAATAGAGGTCTGTGGTAAGTATCTTGAAATTACATTTCACTGTTAGTTAGCTGTCCAGCAGCTACAGGCTTCCCTTTTGCCACTGTCTGCTGTGACATAGATCATAGCTCTGGCCCCTGAGTCCCCCCAGCAATGGTCAACTCATATACGAATGTGACTAGATTGTGTATTAGACAATAGCAACAGACAGTAGTGGTGGATACAGGTGCCATATCACATGATGTACTATCAGTCTGCTCCTCTCACTCTGTGAATGTCACACAAGCATAGTTCAAACATTGCCCAGGTGTTCCTGATGTACTCTAGCTAGGTCACTGTGTACTCAATACCTATATATCATCACCTGAGAACTATGGCTAGCATACTTGTTGACCCCCTACAGCATGACAGTAGGCTATAGCCAGTAGTAGTGGGGGGACACAGACTTCACCTCAGTAACTAACTGTACATATTGAGCATGCAACATGAGGGGATGAATACAGTACCAGATATTAAAGTACCATAACTGTTTTCTGAGGTGCCTGGCATGTGATAGCCAGATTCCCCACAGTCTGGTAAAACCATTACACATTGTCCAACTGTTTTCCAGACATCTACATTTGTCTGGCAGAGGATCTACATATATAGGTTCATAGATTAGTACTAGGCTAACTGCCTTTGCAAGCCATTTTAAGCCTAGCCAATTGTCCCCTGTGAGATTCAAACCATGTACCTTGCATTTGTAAGGCAAACACCTTAACCATTAGGCCACCCTTCCAACTTCAGGCACATGTACACATTCTGCAAACATCTGTGTACTGCGGATGTTGGACACCCACAAGCAGGATACCCTACAACAAGTTTGCAGTGCTCTTTGTAATTGTGTCACACAGATGTTCCTGGACTGTCCCCATACACCTGTGGTACCACTCATCTATTTGTCAGATGGTGGATGTATGATGTAGTACTGGTATGTTGCCCCTAGGGGGACACACACACAGTAGATGACAGTAGTTGAGTGGACACATAACAACACAGTCTGTCACAGCACACAGGGCCATAACTGGTACACCTAGGATCATATGAGATTACTAGGCTATTGACCCTGAGGCTCTCACAAGCCTAGCCCAGAGTTTAGCTCATGTATATGCAAGTCAGCACCCGATGCCCCAGTCCAACAGGGACAAAGGTGGTATACCAAGTGTGTATGTCCTGATAACCATCCAGTTATCCAGGTTTCACTTGAAAAGGTGTAAGTAACTACCTTGGCTTATGTGGGCAGGGTGTCCATTTCACAGCTAGTGAGTGTGTGAGACACACATCTCATCTGACATGCCAACAAGTCCTGTTGATATGACACCAGGTTGAGGATGTGTGTACGGGTTAATAGCATGGAGCCTGATTTGTAGTAGTGCAGCAGTGCCATCAAGGTGGAGTCCGTGATCGCCTTGTATGCCAGACAGAGGTCACCTCTGAGGAGTCTGAAACTGGGTAGAGGGATGGGCTAATCTGTGTATAGTAGAGATGTGAGACCATGGTATTCCCTGCAGAGGAACCTCTGTGATCGCCACAGATGCTGCATGTGCTTTGCTAGGTAAATTACCACAGGGGCATTATACTCACTAATGGTCCTTATTAGGGGGGAATACAGGGATGTTGTGACCCCCATGTTCCTGGATGATATATCATTATGTATGAGGTGTGCCATGTAGAAGGTTCTCTTTACAACAGAAGCAACAAGGTGGGCAAATGTCATGTTGCCATCAACCTGTGTGCACATAACCCTCTTGACTGATTGCATGTTTAGATGTTGTTAGTAGTGTGGGGACATCACTCTCCCCAAAGGGGATGATACTGAATGTCATGGTATGCAACCTGAGGCCATGTTTCTGGCACTAGTGATGTGTCTGCATGAGACCCTCTTGCCAGATGTCCACATCACTAGGGAATCCAGTGACAGCACCAAGCAAGCTGACATCTGCAAACATGGTCGCCCATAACCCAATGACTGTGCCCTGCACCTCAGAAGAGTACATCGCACATAACAGAGGCCACAGCACAGCACACTAGGTTATACCACTAGTTATGGGTCTACCACTTGGGGGTATTACCCTATGTGGACTAAGCAAGTCCTGTCAGTGCGCCTGTGTGCTACCCATCTGGTGACATATGGACTGATGCCTAGGTGGGAGTTTATATCTATTATGGCCAAGTGGAGAATACTGTCAAAATCTTTGCCCAGGTCTAGGTAGGCAATGTGCACTGTCACCCAATGTCCATTGATCTGGTGACTGTGTCAAAGAGGTCAACCAATTGTAACAGACATGATGCCCACCTTGACAAAGCCTAACTGTGCATGATGGAGTGTGTTCAGGTTGCCAATGTCCTTGTTAATGAGGTTCACTATAAACTGTGCTATGGGCTTGCAGATCAGCCTACTTAGGCTGATGGGTCTATAATGTGCTGGATTGGTGGACACCCCACCTTAGTCTAAATGGGTGACAGTGAGTGTCCTCCACTCAGCTGGGACAAAGGCAGTATTCAGGCTTTAGTTGAATACAGTGACTTATGGTGCTGCAAGGTCATACTTGGGGTCATGTAGGATGAATCCTGTGATTGGATAGGCACCATTGCTGGCTATATACCATGACTTTGAGGTGGCAGTTGTGACCTGCTCCCTACATATAAGGGGAAGGGGCAGGTACTGCGGATGTCCTGATGTACTGATGGGGGACATGGGGTAAATCTTACCCTGAATGTGTCAAGCATCACATATGCTATACCTACAGCACTTGTATATCTGGTGTCCTTGACCACCACTACTGAGCAGATCTGAGTGATTCCTGTGATTTGGCAGACATATGTGAAGAAGAGGAGATGATTGTCTGCAGTGGATGTCACCAATGTGGGCTGGGGGTTTGCTTTGCAGGATTCCAGTACTGATGTTATTTGCTGGTTCAGGCTAAGGTGACATTTTGTCAAATCGGCACCTGCCCCTACTTTGTCTTGTACAGCAGTATGTCATCCCTGTTATGGGCACTATTTATTGCAGATGTCCACCAGACAGGTGTACGTATCCTTGCAGAGGATGCTGTAGTCCTGTCGGTTATTCCTGACTCCATGCGTCTATACAAATGCATGTATAGTGCCTTTGTGTATTTGTTCTTACAGAGGGAGTGGTGGCTGAAAAGCTGTGTATACCACCCCTCAGGAGGCTGTATTCAACTTTGGAGTTGTATGTATGTCTGACCTTATCTAGATGGGTATTGTGGGAAATGGTGACTGCAAATGTGACTGTTTTATGGTTGCTTTCACCACGGAGGATGACACTGTCGGGATACTGCAGTGGTTACCCATTTTGTCTAATATCAACTTCAACAGACCTTCACTCATGTAGGTGTAGCACCTAGCTCTTCTGAGGTGTTTGCATTTCCACTGTTGATGGATCTCTGGCCATTTGTGTACTGGTATGAGTATATCATCCAATGCATGTTTAGGTGGTTCAAGTAACACAGGATCAGCATATGGACCTGAATTCTGATACAGATGATCAGGTGCAAGTAGGCAGAATGCGCTTCCTGGTCACGTGGGGGCCAGTGGCTAGCTCTGATGTGCATAGGTGTGTTGGGAATGGTGAACTGCCCAGGCAGTGTCCCTTGTGCATCTTACTGCCTTTACAGCCTAGAAGTGTGTATGTCTTTCATATATAGTGAAACCCCACGTCCCATGGCTTTAGCACCCACACTTTGGGGTCTGACTGCATGATAGGATGGGTGACCATGTAAGGGTGGGGTGCTCTCTGCAGCTTTGAACCATGTGTCTGTGACTGCACAGTTGTCAGCATTTCCCAGGGTTATGAAAGCTTGTAATGAGTGCAGATTCATGTTTAGACTCCTAGCATTTAGCAGCATGGCCTTTGATGTGTGATATGTTGACAGTTGTATGTTGGTAGTGTTAACCTCACCACATCTCCTAATAAAGGCACTATGGGGCTGGCAAGAACCATTGCCAGATGTTTGAAGGCCAGTTGAGACAGATGGAGGCCATCTCTAGCAAAGCATCATGTTCTGTTGATCATCTCATCGCAGGCTCTCGGGTACTAGATCCCCCTGGAATGGCACAGGATCACAAGCCAATTGCTAAATTCAGTCATTTCCTGATTGAATTACGACATCACTCTGGGTGACAGCGAAGTGCTGCATAAGGCTAGGGACATACCTGCCTGGGACACATAATCAGCATGCTCAATCATGTTGCATTGCATACAGTCCAGTGAGGTATGTGTCAGGTCAGGCATGCCAACATGGACTGTGACACACTCATGACAGTACCTGTTGTTGAGAGACAGCAGTGTGTATGTGATATGGCAGATTCTTTCACCTGGCTGACAAATAACTGTGACATTCCTCATAAACAGCCTGGTGAAAGGCACATCTGTGTGTCTTACAATGGAGTCTCATATGATTAATATGCTTTATTTATGGTGATGCCTTTGTGGCTGTGAGACACAAGTGTGTGGCTGTGTGTGGTATGTGCTGTGGAGGGCTGTGGAGTTCATGTATGTCTTTGCCTTACAGGTCTCCTTTGTTAATGGATGTGAATGTTGTGGACCTATGCATATGTTGGTGTGTTGTGTAGGTGTGGGTGGTGTATGAAGTGTGCTGATTCTGATGACAACCTATTCAGTGCCAGATATGCTGCCTTGACAGGGAGGGAGCATGGAGTATAGGTTACTAATGTCATTGCATCTCTCACAAATTGTGTTCCTTGGTGGTGTTTGTCGATGGTTGTCTGAGTGCATGAGGCAGTTACTACACTGTGCCAGGATGCCCATGTCAACAAGACTGGTAGGAGAAACTGTAGGACATTGTGCAGCCATATATTCCAGACTCTGAGGGATGAAGGACAGGGAGAACTAAGGGGTGGGCCTGCAGCCCAGGTGCTTAGAACAGGAATAGGATGCTGACACCATTGCATGCAATGTAGATAGGCTATAAATAAACAGTAATAGGTGCAACAGTGAAATGCAGTGGAACACCTAAGAGAACATGCAGCAAGGAGCAGGAAACAGCAAGATCAATAGGGCAACGCATGATGTATTGGCACTATGTTGCTGATAGCCACATAGATACTGTTAAATCATTAAATTTACCGAATTATTGCCTGCAGCCTTATTTCCTTCAAGTGCTTTTGGATTGGTGTTATAGTACTGTTCAGCACTTGTTCCATATTCTGTTTTTGGTTCGTATTTTTTATGGTTATGGAGGAGGGCCAGCAGAGTGAGAAGAATTCGTTAGAGGGAGGTACACAGTCCAACAGGTTGGACAAACTCTCCGACCAGCTTACGCAGCTAATCGAGCTGCTCACTCAGAAGGAACTTCCAACGTTGACGTCTTCGTTTGAATTCCCGTGCAACCAGGAAGGAGTGAGAGGTGAGAATGCTATTGGTTTGCCATGCAGAAGCAGGAAACCGCAAACGTCACCGAGTGGAACAGTTGAGCAGCAGGAAAGGAGAGAGTGTGCGGATAATGGCGTGGGCTTGTTCAGTCGGAACAAGAGAGTGGGGGATTTGTTCGCCGATGGGGCAGGAGTCGAAGGAACTATAAATATGAACAAAGAGATGCCTTCTGTGTTCCTCAACACATCCAGCGAGGGGCCAATGCTTAGGGACATTCGGACACAAAATTTGCATGCTGAAAGTGTGCCATTGAGCACTAGACCCAAGCAGGCTTCTGCTGCCGGTAGGAAAGATGGACATTCCTCTAATGAAGGTATAGTAGGCTCATTGAGAAAGCCTATGAATGGACAGAGGTACAATATTGATTTTACTAATGTATTGTATAAAAAATATAGCTTTAATGACAAAATGGTGCCTGTTGTCAATGAAAACGATAGTAATTTAAACTTTGAGTCTAATGTGAAGAAACTTGATGAAATATTGTTTAAATTTAAGAATTTAGAATTAGAAAATTTATATTTAAAAGAATGTTTAAGATTAGAAATAGTCCCTAAAGGACTTAGAGTATGCAAATGCCCAAATAAAGTTAAAGAAGGAAGTGATTTTCATTTAGAATTATTAAATATTTTTAATAGATGTGGTTTAGAGATTTTAAAAGTTATTATTAAAGAAAATGAAAGAGAAATAGATTTTTTAAGCAGTATTATAGAAGATGTTAATGGCAGAATTACTAAGGATCTGCTTTTTACAATTAATGAATGTCAGAGAATGTATTATGACACATTAAAAAGAATTGATAGAAGTATTAGTAATGTATTTCAAAGAAAAAGTAGAAAGTTAGAGAGGGATATACAGGATTATAAGAACAAAGTAAGCTACCCTAAACCCCGTAATAATTATAGTAATACTTTTAGGTATGAGGGATATGGAGCAGCATGGGTTGAAAATGAACATCCTATTAATGAAGTAATTAGTGAGAGCAATGAAATAGGTGATTTAAATGATTTATCAGAATATCCCCCATTAAGAAGATCAGAAAGAATCAGGAATTATCAGAATAGTCATCAGCAAAATTTTCAGAAGGGAGGGGGGGGGGTGCGTATGTGAACTACAACAGAGGATACCAACGGTGGTAATAGAAAATCAGATTTATATACCTCAAGAGGGAGAACAGATTTTTGTGGATGGACCACTCAATACTTTCCTAGGCTATAATATTTTTAATTACAGCCATGTTAGTATTGAGGAAGTTCATTTTAGATTATTTTCTAAAGGGTTAAAATTTGTGCCCAATAGAAAGGCAGATATTAGGAAAGTTTTGATTGACCTGAAGCTCTTTCTTAGGAAGAAAAACTTTGAGATTTTATACCATGGGCAAAATACAAATAATAATGATAATGCTAGGTTTAAAAGAAGAAGCACCTTTAACCCCCCCCTGCACCCACAATTGAAAAATTTTGAGACATTAATGGAATAAAAGATAAGGAAAGAGTTGGGTGGAAACAAGATAGTTTTCAACTTATCGAAGGAAGAAAATAATTTATTAAATAGTCTAAGTAATGACAATTCAATTAGAATTTCTAAACCTGATAAAGGGGGAGGGATGGTCGTTATGGACCATTCGTTTTATGAAGAAAAAATGATGGAAATATTGAATAATGAAGAAAGGTACCATAGAGCCTCTCTAAATGAAATCAATATAGGGAATAAAAAAGTTTATTTAGTTCTTAATGACCTATTACTAGAAGGTTCGATAGACATTTCTACATTTCAGTATTTACATGTTGATAAACCTACAGTCCCGACACTGTTTGGGGTACCCAAGGTGCATAAACATATAGTGAGTCCACCCATGCGCCCAATAGTGGCTTCAGAAAATTCAGTCACAGCACCGTTAGCTAAATGGTTGGACACAAAATTAAAGGTACTTTCTAATTTTGGGAATGGAGTGGTGAAGGATTCATGGGAATTGTTAGAATTATTAACTCCAGAAGTCTTTGATAAAGATTTGATATTTTATACCATTGATATTGTGGATTTGTTCTCATCTATACCCCATGAAGAAGGTATGAAGCTTTTTGAAGAAGCTTTGATTAATTATGGGAAGTTTGATAATAATGAGTTTTATCTTATACTGACGTTGATGGATGTGGTTCTCTCCAATAACTTCATCCATTTTGAGGGAAAATTTTTTAAACAAATACAGGGGGTAGCTATGGGGGCAAGATGCGCCCCGACATATGCGAACATTATCCTCTCAATGTGGGAAAATAAGTTTATAATAAATTCTAGTTTTAGACAATGTTGGAAATTATATAAGCGGTTCCTTGATGAAATGTGCTTTTTGTGGATAGGCACAGAGGTTGAATTTCAAACATTTTTTGAATATATCTCACAATCAACTAGTTTTTTGAAATTTACATTCCAATGTGATAGGAATGAATTAAGGTTTCTGGATATAGATGTGGGTAAAAGCGAAAATGGTTTCTTCTCGAAGTTGTATAGAAAGGCAACTTTCTCTAATTCATACTTAGCATTTGGAAGTGCACACACTTTCCATCAAAAGAAAGGGATAGTGAAGGGACAGTATGTCAGAGCATGTCGAATGACTTCGAGAGAAGCAGATTTCAATGGAGAATGTGACATATTGTATAAAATGTTTATGGAGAGAGGGTATCCATCAAGACTGGTTAAAAATATTGAGAAAGAAGTTAGGGAAGGTAGAATGGGGAGATTTGAACCCATCTTAGGTAGAGGTAAAATGAAGGCCCCACTTAAGACTACTACTAATTATGTTGAAAGAGAAAACAATTTTGTAGTTGATTATAGTGGGCAAGCCAGTAGGATTAGGAAAATTTTGGAAGAAGAATGGATGAAATTCAGTGAGTTATGAGAACTGAACTACCTTTTTGAAGAACCATTGAAGTGTACCTACCGTAAAGGTAGAAATTTAAAAACCATTCTTGAAGGAAACAAAGGGATGAATAAAAATAGAAGAATTAAAGTGGGGACCTTTAAATGTGGGAAATGTTCGCAATGTCCGCATATTTGCGTAAATGATACAATTTATGTAAAGAGTAGAGACATTTTAATAGAGAGTAAATTTTTCTCTAACTGTGATACATATGGGATTATATACATTGCCCTATGCAAAGCATGTGATTCATTTTATGTTGGGAAATCCGAAAGGAAGTTAAAAAATAGGATTTACGAACATTATTATGAAATAAGAACAAATAATTTCAAAAATGCTTTGTATAGACATAAATTGGATTGCCCTTTGGCCACCTATAATTTTTTTGTTTTAGAAGTAGTAGAAAAAGACATTAGGGGTGGTCAATGGGAGACATCCATAGAGTACAAGGAGTTATTATGGCAATTACATCTGGAGGCTAATAAACCTCCAGGCCTTAATGACGTGATTTCAATAACTCCGGTACTCAAAATGAGGGCAGCTAAGCTTTGAAGTACTTACATATATAATAATAATAAAAAATTGTTTTTAAGTACATAATGTGGTTTTTTATATTGATTGTTATATATCTATTTTTATATATATTTATGTATTTATTGGAATGAGGTTAGCTAAGTCTTGAACTATTTATTAAATATTTTAATGTATGCATTTTGGTTTTCTATATATGGATTTGTATTATTATCTAATCAATTAATTTATTTAATTATTTATGTAGTGAGATAGATAGAATGATCTGTGAATTACTTCAGAAATTGCATAGCATGTTTTTACTATTCTTAAAAAATTCATACAAATGATGGTTTCTTCCACTAGATGGCACCAATATATCATTATTTCTTATGAATTTTATACAGTTTTATGTCTGTTTGTTTTTGTGGTTGAGAATTTGTGCATTATTAATTATTTGTATTAATGTTTGTGTATTATTTAGTGACTGATCAGGTATATATATAAGATTGTTCAACATTTAGAAGGAAAAGTTTCTTTCCTTTTTTATGATGTTTCTTTTAGTTAAACAGAGCTTTGCTGCTATTGTGTATATTCATGTTTAAATAGAGCAGCTGGTAGTGATTTAATGCTGGTTTAATTGTTGGTTAGTCAATTAAGTGAGTTGCATTTAAGGAGTTAGTATGGAGTGTCATGATTGTCTGATGAAGTTTTTTGTAAACGAAAACGCAGTGTGGAGTGTTTTTGGCGTTAACGTCCTTTTTGTACCTCATTAAATTTACCGAATTATTGCCTGCAGCCTTATTTCCTTCAAGTGCTTTTGGATTGGTGACATAGATACTGTGGTGATAGATGGCTGGGTATGATGTGGGAGTTAGTGGAGGATATTGCTGGCAAATTTGGATGTGCAGGGTGTGTACATAATCGAGAGCAATGTATGTGGTCCTGTGATGTGTTCCTTTCTTCTTGTCTTTCAGGTATGATGTACCGATGTAGGAATCCACCATTTTCAGACATAGTGAATGTTGCCATACTTGACGGACTGAGACTCCATCAACAGATCCTGCTGTGGAGGAGTCACCATAATCAGCAACAACATGCTGCACTGTGGGCAGACCTCATGGCATCAGCGAATCATGTCGGGCAACAGGAAAGGAGCTATGAGCAGGTCCAACAACATGCCACAGAGATGATAAATGATGCACGGCAAAGGGCCACAGCTGTGGACAGCAACCACGCTGGCACCAGTGGAGGGCCTGCAACACTACAACCAATCCTGGCCACAGAGGAGTTCCTGGCAAACCTGGGTCCAGCCACCAGCAAATAAAGATCCATTACATCATACCATATGTCTTAGAGGTGGGTGGTACAGCTTCCACAGCAGCGGAGTGTCCAGGTAAGGCTCCTGTGGTCATCACATTAATACTGTAGCAGTCATAGTAGCAGCCTCTGCATACCTGTACATGGATGTCAGGTTATTCTGCATTTGGGGGGGGGGGGGTTGGTTTGTAACACACGTGTGCATACATACTGAGAATGTCAGCAATGTGGGTGGAATCACAGTTCGTACTGTACATATTGATATATGCACATATTATCCTTTTCCAATGCCAAGTTTGTGTCTGCTAACAGTATCTCTCCCCCACAATTCCATAGGTACCATTATTGTGGTCAGAGTCCATCATCCTGTAGCTGGTGAGTGTGCAACTGTATTGTCATGGCTCATCAATATCCTGGACATGTTAAGGGCTGCCAGTTTGTCATGGACACAACTGTTAAGCTTAGCCATATTGCAATACTTCTATGTTCAGTTGTGGTGGGGTTCACTGCAGTGCATAACATTGGTAATCACAGTAGCATACTTGCAGAAGCTGAACATATTCACACATAATTTTGTGAAGGTCTAGGCAGTGTGCTATACAGGGGGGGCATTAGTATGGTGGGAAAGGGTGCACTGTGCTAAAGGCATAGGTCCATCACATACACTGACATGTCACATATCTCAAAGGTGTATAGTACTAGCAATATTAACTGGACATAGCTGCACTGCATTTGTTAAGGACCTGTCTTGTCTGTGTCTGCTGTGGTCTGCTTGTGTGTTGTGCATTGGATCAGTAATAAGGTGTGGTATGTTTAATGCAGTTGTGGTACCTCACCTGTGTGTGTGTGTGTGTGTGTGTGTGTGTGTGTGTGTGTGTGTGTGTGTGTGTGTGTGTGTGTGTGTGTGTGTGTGTGTGTGTGTGTGAAGCAGCAGACATAATAGTGCAAGGAGTAATGTAGCCATGTTCTCTTACTCCTCACAGGTGACCATGGGGGTTGGATTCTGACCCCTCACAGCCTGATGTCACTGTCTCATCAGACTCTGGTGATGATGGTGGCCATAGTGAGGCACAGGTGATGTTGGTGGGTGCTGGATCTGTGTCATGTGTTGATATCTCACTTCCTCCCCCAATGTCCTCACACACAATCTGTATGCCCACACATACCCAGTGCCCTGTGGCTGCAGATATTGGACAATCTGAGGGTGGTGGCATTGAACAGGAGAATGTGATGATTATGGCATCTGTGACTATAGACAGTAGCTATTGCCAGGGAGCTGTTGAGGTCCCACACAGGCGGATTGACAGGGGTGCTCAAAGAAGGATTGCTGGCCATCCATCATGTGTCAGAGGTGTCACAACATGTGTCACCTGACGCATGCAACACCAGATGGCTTGGCATCCACGACTCCATCCATGGCATTGGTGATGCTCTATATCATTTCACTGATGTAGTGACTAGACGGTGGGGTAAGACATTGTCACTCCTTAACCATGCAATGTTCCTGCTGGAAATGTGGTGGGAGTAGTACATCAGACACATGGACGTAGATCAGCAACAACATCATCTGAAAGCCCATGTGGCCAAGCACTTTCACACTCCTGTAGTGTCAGTACCACCAGCACTACAGAAGGGGGGGTGCTGTACACACCACAACATGGCAGGCCAGGGACGCTGACCCAGTAGATACCACTCACTGTCAGCAAGTAGTACCGCATCTGACCCTGGCCATGGTGGTGCCAGTGGCTCCCCTGCAGACCCAGTTCCCGTGTCCATGTCCAGAGATGGTGAACTGTACATTCTGCCATGTACTACCCACAGCTGTACAACATACCCTTGTGTAGGGCTAACATGTACCTTGACTGTGTACATGCACACACTCACATATCACTGTCACATGCAGGTCACCACCGGACACATACAGCTCCTATCCAAGGCCCAGCTGACCAGCACCCCTCCAGATACACACACACACACACACACACACACACACACACACACACACACACACACACACACAATGTCCACTGTGTGGCACAGCCTTGGCCTCTGGCAAACCCTCACCACACCCTGTAAATGTGATGATACCTGCACCACATCCCTGTCATCCATTTCATCGATGCAGGAACATGCTAATATGTGTCTGATGCACAGGATGACTGTAGTACAGTTACTGACAGTTAGTAGTGCAGTAGTGTTATGCCTTGTAAGGTTGTGCTTGTTGGCATGTGTCATGAGTACACATCACAATGTATGTACTTTTGTTACATGATGGTGCTTTGGTGTTAGTATTGCTGACTGACCATCATCTCCCAGACCTTTTCTGTTTCTGTACTGGGTGCCTGTGTGTCTACACCGTGGGGAAATGCTGCCAATGCAGTGGCTCAAGATGACATGGTGGTAACGCAGGAATGTGATGTCACCAAGGTATGACTGTACAAGTACATGGTTAGCTAGGCACATATGTGTAGGGCAGTATATCAGTGACAATGGGGGCAGAAAGCATAATCTTGCATGCATACTCCTTGACACAGATTGCTACTCTTGATACATGTCACCTGGGAGTTCAGTAGGATCATAGGCTCATAGGATCATAGAAGGTTACTACAGTAATGACCCTGGGTCCCTAACATGCCTAGCCTTTAATTTATCCCCAACAGAATCATCTATCAGCAAATGTTGCCCCTGTCATTGAGGAACACAGGTGGGACCCCGGGGACAGATTCATGGTATCCCATCCTCTCATCACAGTTGCACTTGATGAGGGTCTGCATGGTACTCTGTTTGACATGTATGGGAAGTGCATTCCTGAGACAGGGCAGCCTCTGGGAGACAAACCTGTCTGTCCGACAGATTTTGTTGATGTCACCTATCAGATTCAGGCCTGTTGTGCTTGTAATGCTTGGGGAAGTAGACTCACATATATGGGGCAGCTGTTGAAGAGCGGGTCCAACATTGGGTTGTAGGCATGCCATAGCCCACCTCTGGTCAACCTGTCCAATACCAAGTGGGGGTCTACTGATTAGAGTCTGTCTGCATGGGACAGGTGTTGGAGGGCATGGATTACCTTTGTGGGTATTACCATGGCCTTTCCAGTTGGTGCAGATGTCTAGATAGGTATATTTCAATGGGCCATTGTACTAAATTATTGTTCTACTGGCTGAGGACTATACAGGGGTAATGTTCACATTTTTTTCTGGATGCACTCCCTTTACTTATGAGTTACACCACATACAAGGCCTTTCTGACCACTGTCAATGCCTGATGGTTGAATGTAAAATTTGTTATCAAACTGAATACCCAAGTCTCTCAACACAGATTGTGTGTTTATGGGGTTGCAAATGATGTGACAAACAGTAGAGACGTGTCATTGCCATATGGTATGATTGTACTGCTTTATGCATTTAGCTGGAGGCCAGGACTTTGGCACCAGTCTGTACCTGATATAAGACCCTGTTGCAGTGTGTTAACATCATTTGGTGGGTCAGTGACAGACAGCACACAACGTACAGTTGCCACAGCTTCAATCAGTACTTCCATATGTGAGTGGTGGCGGTTAGCATTCATGCCTAGATGCATGTGGGTTACATAGGGGAAGTGGCTATCCACAGGGCCTCAACATGTACACATATTGCACACACATAGACAACACAGAGTAGGGTTGCCACCTTAATGAATGCCCAAAGTGGTACACTTCTTGTAGTATCGTGACAGCTGGTAGGACAAACCATACCCATGGCAAGTACAAAGGACAGGACTTCTCTTGGTCTGCCAATATGACATCTTATTTTTGAAGCATTTCCCTAGGTTATGCTATGTATCAGAACATTCAGATGTTTCTGATGTAAAATGACTGGTTTATGCAACTATTGCACACATGTAGGAAATGTTTGTTGTCCTACAGTATTGGGACCTATTTAGTGCTTTAGTTGTTTTCACAGGACACACCTGGCCAAACATGGACTGCAACCTGCACGGTGGGAGAGGTGCTGGGCCTAACACAAACTGCTGCAAGGGTATATAGATATAAACACACACACACACACACACACACACACACACACACACACACACACACACACACACACATTTGACCCACTGTTGTTGAGAGTAGAACTTCTACCTGTCTAGTTGTACATACTATAGCACTACATATGTATCACACATGCCACAGAGCATATATGATATTGCAGTGTTTGACACTACTATTCAGGTGGATGACATCTGCAGGTGCTGTAAAGGTTGCCACTGGTGGGGGTTAACAGGTTTGTACAGGCCTTTAAAATGGTATAGCCATTGCATATAAACACAGGGAAGACAGCCACACTGCTGCAGTGGGATATGCATACACACACACATACACTCAGTTGCCAGTTTTGAGATTAGAACCCCTATCTATCTAGCTGTATGTACTATACTGCTATGTATATCGCATGCACAATGGAGCATAGGCATCTGGAGAGTGTCTAACTGTGCATCTAAGGTGAATCACATCAGCAGCCCCTGTAAAGTAATCCAATGAGGGGATTAACAGGCCATCAAAATGGTATAACCATGTCAAACACACTGCTACAGTGACATGCTTCACATGCACACACATATACACTCACACAGTTGTCAGTTTTGAGATTAAATACCTACCTATCTAATTGTATGTACTATAGTGCTATGTACTTATCACATGCACCACTGAGCTTATATACCTGGAGAGTGTCTAACTGTGCATCTAAGATGGATGACACCAGCAGGCTCTGTAAAGTAATCTAATGGGGAGGATTAACAGGGTGGAACAGGTCTTTGAATGTACTGGCATTGCCTACACATAGGCAAGACATGCACACAGCTTCATGGGAATATGCTTATATACACTCATTGAGTTGCTGTTGTTGAAATTAGAACATCTACATATCTAGCTGTATACACTATAGTGCTACATACTTATCGCATGCATCACAGAGCTTATGAGGCTGGAGAGTGTGTAACTGTGAATCTAAGGTAGATGATATCAGCAGGCCCCGTAGAGTAGTCCAATGGGGTGGTCACAGGTAGGCACAGGCTTTAAAATGTATTGGCATTGCACACACATAAGCAAGAAATAAACACAGCAGCAAGGGGATATACTTACACCGACACACACTCATTTAGTTGCCATTGCTGGGATTAGAACCACTACCTATCTAGATGTATAAACTATAATGCTACATAGGTATCGCATAAGCAATGGAGGTTATCTCTTTGGATAGTGACTGCCACTGCTGCAGAAGTGGATGACATCAGTAGCTGCTGATAGGGAGGCCACTGTTTTGGAGGACAGTAGTCCCAGGGCCATAAAATGAGTGACCATTCAACAGACATAGGCCTGTTGGACATGTGTAGTCTGCTGTATGTGGAATATATGCACACACACACACACACACACACACACACACACACACACACACACACACACACACACACACACACACACACACACACACACACACAGTGTTTGATATGAGATGAGAACTCCTACCTTCCTACTATTACACACAAGAACTCACCATACTATTTGTACGCACCACTGGTTACAGCTGGTGTATGTGTCTGCAGCACTACATCTCACTATGCCTTTCTGGGTCTCTCTCTCTCTCTTTCTCTTCCCCTCTCTCTGCCTCTCTATATCTGGTATATTAAACTCAGCAGATCTACATATATCTTATATGTGTCACATATGGATAGATAAGGGTAATAATGTCAGATGGGGATAGGGAGAGACAATTAAGGTATACATAGCTGTTTGTATGCACAGAGATATATGGGCATCACAGTTCTATAGTCAGATGTGAGTTCAGACATGGGTTGAAATTAGTTAAGTGTAGGAGCATGCCCAGTATGACCATCAATACTTACAATGGGACTCCAGGCCAGACCTACCTGTACTCCAGTCCAGGATTTTTTGTGCTACAGCCAATTGTCTGCTGAACCTGAGTAAAGAGTCCACCAACTCCCTGATATAATGCCTGAGGGATTTCCTGGCTGTGTGCTGTCCATACTATCTGACCCATATCTAGGGTGTATGCAGAGTGTTTTGGACTGAAAAAAGTTTTGCATAATATGTCTGGTACATTTTACATAGCACTGTGATTTCTTGGTACATCAGTGGAAGATCATTATAGATTGAATTGAGGAACTGCTGACAGACATTTGGGTTATCGACTCCATACACTGCAGGAAACCCATGCTACTGCATGAACTGTTCTGTTCTGCACTTTCTACATTTGTCTGGCCAGTAGTTCCTCCTTCCCATTATATGTGAACCTTTGTCCTGCCCTGCTCCAGTTCCTGGCTTTGTCCACAGTTGCTGCTCTATGTACTTGTAGTTATGCTATGACTGGGGTAAGAGATGTAACACCACACACAGTGTTACGGACTTCACACTTCTGACTGTACCTGTTTTGGAGGTTGTCCAGCATTGTGCCCTATACGTCTACTCTGGTCATCAGACAGTTTGTGTTGTACTGTTATTATAAGGCTACATGTTGCCCATACCTCTCAAACACCTACAGCCAAAAATCTGGGCAGGGTCATATATAACACTGGGACACAGGCCCAAACATAGGGACATGATTTTAATATTGCTCTTAAATATGGAGATAGTTGGTAGAATGGTTTTGTACAAGCATGCATTTTCTGATGGGCATGAAGTCTGCATCTGAACTGTCTGTTATTATTTTCATCACCTTTATTGATTTGCCAATAGTTTGCCAGAAAACTGCACTATAATGACAGAGGACAGATATATAAAGCATAAATGTGGACATTCTGTGAAAACTCTGTACATATGTGAGGTATGGAACGTGCTCACTAACTTGTTGTAAGTACTGACACAGTTATGTGACAGCCTTTATATCCTTGTGCTACACTGACTTGTTGCAACATGCTGTTGTACTAGCCACTGTCTAGGTTACTCAGAGCTGTGTACTGTCCATATCTGTGGCCTCCTGTCCCTCTACTCTCTCTTTCTTTGTCCTGCTTTACTGCAATAAGAAATACTGACATATGCACAGTCTGTAGAACTCTTACTATAAGTGTCGCTCACATGCAAAACAGTAGGCACAGCCAGTCTAGAACCATGTACCCCATCAACCATGGTATTGTACCTAGCCCACTAATCCATGACAGTCACCAGAAAGTGCAGTTTACATCCTGACACTATCAAGCACAGACATACATAGCACATTGACCCCTGCATATTGGGGAAATGATACATGTCACCAGGTTGATTAGGACAGCCAAGGATTTGTGTGGTCTGCTGCTATTACCTTGCAAACATACTGTTACTGCAGTTGTATGGGAACACAAGTGTGTTGGGTGTAGGGGACAATAGCAATAACAGTCAAGCATCTGTCCTGTGACCCGGCTGTTTGTAGTTCCCTGGCATAGTACAGTAGGTTTTTCTGGTTTGCTGCCTACTGCATATTATGGGTCGGCCAGTATGGGAGAGAGAGTTCCTGTTGTTCCATACAGCTGTCAGTAGTCTGCAGCTATCGCGGTACCCCACTCTATTCCCTTGCATGCATGCAGCAGGTCCATACATATGCTACCACAATCTAATACCCCATTCTTTTGTTGTACAGATTCGTGACTTACCTAGTGCCTGCAGCAGTTAAGATAACAGTGCTGCAGGGCTGTCTCTGTCTGATGCATGCAGCACACAGCCAATACATGGTAAGGTACAGGTCATGTGATGTGCCTGACATCCCTTTTACTATGTATGTGAGTTGGAGTGAGGTGTCAGTCCCTAGGACCCTAGGTTGTCAGTGCATGTGCTGTACATTGCCTCTTGCCAAGGACAGGGCATATCGGGCAAGCCTACATCTGCCTACAGGGGCAGGCTCATGAGGTTCCTCCTCCAAGTCCCCTTGTGGCTATGAGGACCGTGGCACTGGTGGTGGGCTGTGTTTCCCTCCCTTATGATGTTCCTGCTGCAGCTGTTGCCGCAGGATCATATTGTGTAGCATGGCACATACTGTGAACATGTGTGCACATGTGGTTGGAGAGTACTGCAGGGCTCCACTAGATATATCGTGGCAGCGGAACCATGAGCAGCCAAAACACACCCTCTATGATGTTCCTAGTTTGCGTGTGTGCCTCATTATGGCATTCTTCAGTAGGCATGTCTGCATTTCTGATGGGTGTCATCATCCATGGTTCCAGTGTGTAGGCAGCATCCACCAGTAGATGCCCATATGGAATGTTTCCACTGGCAAATGTCTGGTAGAGCTGTGAGGCATACCAGATGCAGGGGTCATGATAGCTGCCAGGGCTGCCAACACACACATACATGATAATGCCCTGGGCATTATACACAACCTGGCAGTTGATGGAGTGATACCCCCTTGTGGTTGATGCAGACCCTACCCTCTTCACTGGGTGGTGCTTTGATGTGCACATGAGTGCAGTTTATGTCACCCAGTACCTCAGGGTTGTATGCTACATGGTGGAAGAAGAGACGGATATTGCTGACCCTCTCCTCAGGGGTCTGAATAAATTTGCTAAATGGCATGTGCTTGCATGGCATCCAGGAACTGGTGGAGTACCCTGGATGCAGATGCCTGTAAAACCCTCATTATGTCCCCATTTGGTCTTTGAAAAGTACCTGTACCTAATATCCTAAGGGCTACACATAACTTTGTTTCCACTGGGATGGGTTCCCCTCTGTTGGCTCTGGGTCTGAGTTGAGGGTAGCAGTGCATTCTTGTAGTATGGCCCTGTCCAGCCTGTAGTACTCTACAATCCCCAGCTCATGTAACCCCTGGAAGGTTACCCTGGGCCTGAACACTCTTCTCCATCTCAGTCTGGGCCTATTGTCAGCATCAGCACCAGCACTGACCTCAGCCTGTAGCAGACATAGATGTGACAGAGCAGCAGCAGTCCCTAGAATTCTGTCAGTTAAAATTCCCAAGTGTGTACTCCAGTGGTGCAGAGTATGTGGGAAAATCAGAGTATAGGGTGTATGCATACTTTATAGTGGTGTGCTACAGATGCTGCCTGTGTGATTGGCTCTCTATGATGCATTCCACCTGATAGGCATATATTTGGGGGGTTGAATGGGCCAGAGTCTGTTGAACAGGGCTTATCAGACATTTCTACTTGATTAGCTTTACCAGGCTATTTTCTTCTTTTTTGTTTTATTTTTTTTTCTAATTTTTTCAGTGCTAAGCACTGGGGCATGGTACACAAACCCATGGGCACGTGTAAACAGTGCTCAGCAGTTTTGACACTCCCCCAAGCATGGGCATGCTCAGCATTTCTTAAACCAGCTAAAACATGCGCTGCAGGGCTAAACACAACTTAGCCGCATCAGACATGCCCCTTCTGCCTAGCTGTGG